>NW_026575146.1:52261037-52448537 GCF_905146905.1 Nyctereutes procyonoides | reverse complement strand
TTTCAAAACACAGTAGAGGCAGAAATGGAGAGGTCATGTCTCAACATGCTAGAAATGCCCAAAAGCATAAATTTCAACCCATTCACCTTACAACTAACTTATTTTTAGAAAAATATCTAAGAGCCTGTAGATCATTTTTACATATGTTAATGCAGGTTAATTCTCTCATCACTCTCCGTAGCTATAACAAAGATGGGGCTATGAGAGATCACCTTCTGGAACTGCTTCCTTTCCTATCAATCAGAGGTCTTGACTGGAGTGATTTCTAAGGACCTCTTCTTAGCTCTTGAATTCTATGGTTCTACCTTAGGAACTTCTCATGCCCCCCACAGGAAGGAGCACCTTTGCAGCTCCCATAGGCAGGGACCAGTCCTCACCTCCATCCTGAATGACTACAGAATTCACTGTGGCATCTGAGGTCAGACGGAACATATCTCCCTCCTTGATAACAACTTGCTTTGCAGAATCTTGTCCTGGATCCCAGTTCCTGAGACGTGGGTTTTGATCTGGGCAATTCTCTATTTAAAAAATAAAAAAAGGCAACGTCAATATCCCATCAATGCAACAAATTCCAAGAATGCCTTGAGCCAGATCCAAGCATCATTTATCACCATCTGCAAAGATGGGCAGACCTGTTTTAGGTTCCTGCCATCAGAATGGAAAACTCATTCCATTCCACCCAGCAGATATGTCAAACCCTTCCCTTCAACGCATAAAAAAGGTTTCTCTACAAAACTAAATTGCTACCATCTAGGTCAGGTCAAACTCTGCAAGGTAAACACGGAGTTCCCCTGAATCTTCTACTCTGGAAATAAATTAACAGCAAGAAGCAAAACTGTGAACCGTCTTTGGACCCACACTAGGAAGCAGTTTTAGCAAACAAAATATATTCACAACCTACTAATAAATAAAAAATAGGAACTGTTAAAGTTAGCTATGGCAGGTCTTCCCAGGTTCCTTCCTGAGCAGTGAATCATAAAGCAGACTACAGAAGCACCTCTATCATTCTAGAAGGCCCAGCTGATAAATACCAGCTATCTGCAGACATGCTCGCTTTCCCAGTGAAACTGCAAGAGGCAAACAGCCAAAGACATGACTTCTCATTTTCACAGACAAGGAAATGACAGATCAGAGAAGCCAAATCCAAGATTACTCAGCAAGTTGACTGATATGCAAGTTCCCCCTTAAGAAACGAGGTTTACTAGACATGCAGTGTTCCTTTACTAGAATTTGCCTCTTGAATAGATGATGATGGAAACATAAAAGTATTCTGTGTTGCCACAGCTATTTAATGCACAAGAACTTAAGTTGCTGCTATAATTGAGGGCAGGGGTGGTGGCAGGAATCACACTGGTTTTGATCAACTAATGACCAAGTATTTACTGAAGATCCATTTGTTCACTTTGTACTAGGTATTATAAAATTCATAAAGCATAGAATGAACTCACAGCCTGCAGAGCTTATAGTCTAGTTTAGGAGAAAAGCCACCAGGTAGGAAATAATTAAATATTGAACAATGTGGTAGTCACTTGACATGCAAATGAGCTCAGAGAAAGGAGGGGTGGGTTGGAGTACCTGAGGCAGTTTCAGTGAGACATGGGGACACTAGACCTGAACCCCCAAAGGCCAGACAGTACTTCCATTAAGAAAAGCTTGGGGCCACATGGGTGGCTCAGTAGGTTATGCATCCAACTCTTGATTTCAGCTCAGGTCATAATCTCAAGGTCATGAGAACGAGCTTCGAGCTCTGTATCGAGCTCTGTGCTGGGTGTGGAGCCTGCATAAGATTCTCTCTCTCCCTCTCCCCTGGCTCCCTCTCTAATTTAAAGAAGAGAAGGGAAGGGAAGGGAAGGGAAGGGAAGGGAAGGGAAGAGGAAGGAGAAGGGAAGAGAAGGGAAGAGAAGGGAAGAGAAGGGAAGAGAAGGGAAGAGAAGAGAAGGGAAGAGAAGGGAATGAAGGTGAGAGATGCAAGTACCCCTTGCCATCCAAGTCCATTGGTTCCTCAGTTAGAAAAGCAAAATGAAGGGACACCTGGGTGGCTCAGCGGCTGAGTGTCTGCCTTTGGCTCAGGTCATGATCCCGGGATCCTGGGATCAAGTCCCACATCGGGCTCTCCGTGGAGAGCCGGCCTCTCCATCTGCCTATGTCTCTGCCTCTCTCTCATGAATAAATAAATAAAATCTTAAAAAGAGAGAGAGAGAGAGAAACAAGATGAAGCCCATATTTAAACTCAGCCAAGGCAGGGATAGGCAACGTATGCGTAGGAATCCTATAAAGGTAGAAGGTACATGTTGGAAAATAATAGGAGGAAAAGCAGAGAGACTGAGTGCATCACAAAGATATTAATTTTTATAGAAAGGAAATTCTGATTCCTCATTTTGAATTGTATAACCCTTAATGCAAACATCTTATTTCTAAGCATTTGTGTTTTGCCCTCGGCTCATGCTTTCTCTTTTAAGGTGATGGTTAACTACTGCAGTTAAAATCAGCCCTGCTGGTTAAATCCTTGGCAATTATCTCATGGAATTTTTCTCAAAGCAGTTTTATAATCACCAATATTTAATTCAGATAAGTCAGTGATCATCACTATTATACTAGAAATAATCCTTAAATATTTCTTTCCATTGAAGAAACAAATCTCTTGAATGTGCTCTGACTCAATACTACGGATTTCTTAAACTTCTCTTCAACCTCCCTTTCTTCCCATAAAACATCTAGCTGGAACATTCCATGATGTTATGTCACAAGTAAATGTCCCATATAAAAAGCACTCTACCCAGCTACTGAGAAGCAAATCCTGTCTTTTAACATGTAGAGCCTACCAAATGGTTATAGAATTCCTCTTGGTTTTCATTTCACTGTTTTGTTTTTTTTTTACAGAGAGACAGAGACTCTTAAGCAGGCTCCATGCCCAGTGTGCAGCCCAACACAGGGCTCAATCCCACGACCATGAGACCATGACGTGAGCTGAAATCAAGAGTCAGAAATTTAACTGACTGAGCCACCCAGGTACGCCAATTCCTCGTTTTTAGTTATTTCCCAGGTGAGCATGCTTCCTTAGGAACCATCACCAAAAATTCTAGTCTACTTCCTTCCAGTAGAGTATACTTAATGAGAAAATACATGGCCTGCAGAAGGCATTGACAAGTAGCTCAGCAGCCCCACCTCCCAGGCTGCCCATTGTTGAACTTCAGGTTCATTATCAAGATTATGTAACATCAGTAATCAGTGAGGCTGACCCTGAAAGATGTCAGCATACCACATATTTCCACTGAAGTTTTGCACTTGTACTGCCAAAATGTGAAGCTAAAAGAATGTTGATTCAAAGGAACATCAGTGATTCACTGTCTTAGATGGAATATGAAACATCAATTAAAGCCAGTTTTCAGCTCTGATCCCCCCTCCCCCCTGGATCTGGCAGGTCTTTACTACAGATTACTTGGGAAGAATGAATCAACTGCACTGAACTTGGTTATTCTGCTGGAGAAAAGGGGTGAGAAAGTCAATGCTAAGAGCCAACAGAAAGCAATGTTACAAACTCATTCTGTGGTCTGCTGGCCTGGTCCACAAAAATGTTGATATGAACATCTCTCTTTCTTCAGCTCTATTCTTTTAGAAGCACTGACACAACCCCACCCCCAACCAGGACTTTAAAGTCTATAAAACCCCTAAAGCACCCATGGAAGCTAAATAAAATAGTACCTGTAAGTCTTAGATATGATAACATGTTTCTCAGATGTTATATCCATTTAAGGAGGCACCTAATTTGACAAAAATCTGTTGTAGATCCCAAAAAAAAAGGAGGGGGCAGACAAAAATGATGCCCAATCCAGGTTGTTTTGGTCTGCTTCTCCCTTGACAGATATGAGCCCTCTGATTTTTGGACTGGTGGATGGGACTCTATCATGAGGCCATTCTTTGTTGATACTATATTGAAGCTAACTGACAATAAATTTCTTCAAACCATTCAAAGTATTAAGATATCACCAACTTGAAAAGCAAAGGCCATTTAAGAAATGAAAACCTCCCCAGATGATATTTAACTATGAGCAATGAGTGATTTTTAGATAAATGTATTAGACTTTAAAGCTCCTAATGTCGCAAAAAAATAAAATAAAATAAAATAAAATAAAGCTCCTAATGGATGTTTTCCTTTGAGGATACACATTGTTCCTCAAAAATACTTGAAGCTAAAATAAAAAAATAAAAAATAATAAAAAAATAAATACTTGAAGCTTCTCTTTTAGAACTGTCTCCCAACTGGTTTCAAGCTATAGAACACAAATCTTAGTATTTCCACTGATTTAAAAAAAAAAAAAATCGGGACACCTGAGTGGCTCAGTTGGTTAAATGTTTGCCTTCAGCTCAGGTCATAATCCCAGGGTTCTAGGATTGAGCCCCGCATCAGGCTCCCTGCTCAGTGGGAAACCTGCTTCTCCTTCTCCCTCTGCTTACCACTCTGCCTACTTGTGCTCTCTGTCAAATAAATAAATAAAAACTTTTAAATAAAAAAACACAAATGTAGTTTTACCACTACATTTAGTAATTTTTTAAATATATTTTTTAATTTTTAAGTAGGCTCCACACCCAACATGGGGCTCAAACTCACAACCATGATCAAGAATCACACACTATACAGACTGAGCCAGCCAGGCACCCCTACATTTAGTAATTCTTATCACTGAAAACTTTTGGCAGTCAGAAAATCATACCTACCACGAAGGATAAAATTGTGCTACCATAAGAATGCAGTAAAGACTCAAATGAATATTTTGAAAAGAAATGTTCTAAGAACATCTTGAGCACTGGGACAAAGTAGTAAAGTGAAAGGAAGAGCAATTCCTTAATTGAATCATTTCCAATGGATTCCTTTAACAATTGCTTTAATAAACAGTTATACCTCCTATTCTCTAATTATATATTAATTAGCTAGAGCCAAGTGGAGATATCACAAGTTTTTCTTTTTAATTCTATTCTACTATTTCCTTCCCTTGTTCTTCTCCTAGAACAAGTTCTCTATACACGGGCGATTCCACACGTGCATCTGTGATCACTTACCATCTGGAGCATATTTTGAGGATATTCCTAAAATGGTCGCAAGTGCAACAAAAAATGAGAAACTAGTGACGGCAAAGCAAATGAAAGTATTTTTGTGCCTCTTCTGCTTTTGGCTTTCTCTCTGGGCCTGCTGCTCTTCAGGTGAGAAAGCAAAGGTGGCGCGGGCTTCCTGTCTGATGGAGGTCAATTTGGCTGAAGCTTGGCTCTTTGGAGGAGGAGGGGGCCGCAGTGGCACAACCTTCCCTGGAACATAGCCTGACGAGCGATGGCTGTTTCCATTCTGAGGTTGTAGGAAAGCAGGGGAGTGTCCCCTGGAATCAGTGGCATGCATGATACACTGTCACTGCAAAAAAGAAAAGAATTAAGGTTCAGAAATGTGAGAATTGTAGTAGCTTTTTTTAAAAAGATTTATTTATTTGAGAGAGAGAGCATGTACAAGCGAGCAGGGGGAGGCACAGAGGGAGAGAGGGAATCCTCAAGCAGACTCCTCACAGAGCATGGAACTGAAACAAGGCTGGATCCCATGACCCTGAGATAATGAGCAGAGGTGAAACCAAGAGTTGGCCGCTCACCCGACTGAGCCACCCAGGCACCCCTGTAATGGCTTTATTAAGTGTTTTTTATTGTGACCAAATCACATAACATAAAACTCACCATTTTAACCATTTTAAAGTGCACAGTCCAGTGGCATTAAGTACCTTCACGGTTTTGCACAACTATCCCCACCATCTATCTCCAGGACTTTTCGTCATCCCAAACAAAAATTCTGTAGCCATTAAGCAAGAATTTCCCATTCCTTCCTTCCCCAATCCCAGGTAACCACTGTAATGACTTTTTGAAAATATCAAGTCAGCTCACATCCCTGATATAATCACTAATTGCGTTTTTTTTTTTAAAGATTTATCTATTTATTTATTCAGAGAGAGAGAGAGGCAGAGACACAGGCAGAGGGAGAAGCAGGCTCCATGCAGGGAGCCCAACGTGGGACTCGATCCCAGGTCTCCAGGACCATGCCCTGGGCTGAAGGCAGTGCTAAACCGCTGCACCACAAGGGCTGCCCACTAATTGCATTTTAATGTCACTGCTTCTTGACCTTGGTTGCACATTTTAATCACCCACTAACATCAGTGCCAGTGCCACACCTCAAAGCAATTAAGTTAGGATCCAAGCATCTCTTTTAAATGCCCCCACCAAGTGATTCTAATGAGCACCTTGGTTGAGAGCAACTGTTCTCAATTTGCATTGTGCCTAAGGATCACCAGGGATATTTGTTAAAAATGTAGATTCCTGGGCCCTCCACCCCCGTGATTCCAGCTCAATTGGTGGACAGGGATTTTTACATCTTTAAAACATACCCTGGTGACACTGAAGCCAGTGGTCACACTTTTCGGGTATCATTACTCTAAGCTCTTCAAACTAAAGTTAAAGTCCATGCATCCTATGAAGATGACAAGTTGGCCCTAAAAGGTTTCAATAGGGGGCAGCCCTGGTGGCTCAGGGATTTAGCGCCGCCTTCAACCCGGGTGTGATCCTGGAGACCCAGGATCAAGTCCCACATCAGGATCCCTGCATGGAGGCTGCTTCTCCCTCTGCCTGTGTCTCTGCCTCTCTCTCTCTCTCTCTGTGCCTCTTATGAATAAATAAATAAAATCTTTAAAAAAAAAAAAAGAATACAGGATGGTATAAATTCTTTAGAAAAAAATAAAATAATAAAATAAATAATAAAATAAAATAAAATAAAATAAAATAAAATAAAATAAAATAAAATAAAATAAAATAAAATAAAGAGTTCCAATAGACAAGCTTCCGTGTTTAGGTGTTTGACTTCCCCACTAGATTTATCTTTCAGCAAAACAGCTTAAGTATTTCTACCTGTCTTATCACTTCACTGTAGACTCTGAATTCATTTAATGAGAAAACCTGAAGTCCACATTCTCTGGTTAAAAAAGAGACAACAGGGACACCTGGGTGGCTCAGCGGTTGAGCGTCTGCCTTTGGCTGAGGTTGTGATCCTGGGGTCCTAGGATCGAGTCCCACATCAGGCTCCCTGCAGGGAGCCTGCTTCTCCCTCTGCCTGTGTCTCTATGTCTCATAACTACATAAATAAAAAAATTTTTATGTTTTTTTTTAAGATTTATTTACTTATGAGAGAGAGAGAGAGAGAGAGAGAGAGAGAGAAAGGCAGAGACACAGGCAGAGGGAGAAGCAGGCTCCATGCCGGGAGCCCGACGTGGGATTCGATCCTGGGACTCCACGATCGCAACCTGGGCCAAAGGCAGGCACCAAACAACTGAGCCACCCAGGGATCCCTTCATAACTACAGAAATAAAATCTTAAAAAATAATAAGTCATCAAATTCTGTTTAAAAAGTAGGCATTCAAATATTATGATTAGAATAATTTTTTAAAAAAATCTAACTCAAAGTCCATACTGCCAGGCACTGTTGTAAACCTCTCACATGGATTACTCATCTAAAACACTTAATACAAGAAATCTCAGTAGTTCCCATGGTCCCCATCTTACATATGAGAAAGACTGAGGCCTAAAAAAGATTAATTAGCTGATATATGGGAAAACCAGGACATAAACCCAGGGCACACTAGTATTCAGGCTCTTAACTGTAATACTAATGTGTCTTTTAAGACAATTGACAGGCAAAAATTTCAAAGACATCAGTTTTCTGATTTGCAAGGGTGTAACTAGAATGGGCTGAGTCAAAGAGCACATTAGCATTTTCAAGAATTCTTCATGCAGAAGTCCACTACAAATGATTCTTATCTAGGAGAAGCTGACACACACATAAAACAAGGTCAGTCCTTCTTATTCTCTATAGTAAGCACTTGGAAGTTTCTGAATGAGTCAATTTTGAATGCAACCCGACTCTGACTTTGCAAAGTCAAAAAAAAAAAAAAAAAAAAAGCAAGGAAGCCAGAAATGCTATGCTTCTATCATGTTTAGCTGTGGATAAATATGATGTGTTCAGTGGCTTCAGAAACATGGTTCCATTACTTCCCTTCCTTAATAGCTAGAGCATCTCGGAGTCACCTGATTTCATTCAGTCCCCTTGTAATTAATCCCCCTCGACTTCTGCCAAAACAGTGAATAAGATCCCAGGGACCCCAAATTGCTCTAAACGACAGCAAATCCATGAAACACAAAATGCGGTCATTAGAGAAGACATCAATAAGCATTCCCAGGACCCAAACGACCTGGAAATTAATGGAGACAGAAAGGGAATCTAATCAGGTATTGACGCTGATTTTATACGAGGCAAAGAATGTTCTCAGAGTCAGTATGTCTGTCAAAACCACTTGGTTCGTGGGGTTTGATTTCTGAACAAAGGTAATTATTTAGATGAAGCTAAAGCTCCAAGACAAAGGGATGAGAACAGGATTCAAGGTGGTATTGAAGAAATTGCTGCATGTGCCAACCAGAACGAAATAATGGGGACATCCTGCTGGAAGAAATGAGAGAGTATAACAAAGGCCCCTTTATGATCCTCTATTAACAAAGAAAGGACTAAACTAGATATTCTGGAGTGCCAGGCTCACCAGGGTGGGAGGGTACTGTAATCTGCTCTGAAAGGGAATGGGAAGCTTTTGTTTGAGGCTGCAATCATCTGATACTTCATTGTTTCAGGGTGAGAAAGGTTGTTATTACTTAACAGGCTGGAGGGCCCTTTTGTGGGAGATGATGGGTCTCCAGATGTACCCACAATATAATAGCAGGCAGTAAGAGGCTAAATGAAGTCACCAACCCACTGGGAATTAATTTGTGTCTTCACATTAACAAAATGATATCCTAACATGGAAAACTCGGATGGTATCTGCCACAAACTAAAATGGTCAATAAATGAAAAATAATTGTGCCTGTGTTTTTCCCTGAACTCTTGTAACTCTAAATATTTTTTTCTTAATTTTTTTTAAGTAAACTTAAACTCTATATCCAACATGGAGCTTGAACTCATGACCCCTGAGATCAAGTGTTGCGAGGTCTACCAACTGAGCCAGCCAGGTACCTCAAAACTAAATATCTTTATATTCATATATTCGGGGCACATAAGCTCCACTTCAGTGAAAAACATGTAAGTGCATAAGCAGCAAATACAATCATCCTTTTCCTAAGAAATAAACACACTGTTGAAACCATCTTAAAATTACAACCAGGGACATCTGGCTGGCTCAGTCAGAAGAACATGTAATGCTTTGGCCTTGGGGTCGTGAGTTCAAGCCCCACGTTGGGTGTAGAGATTACTCAAATAAATAAACTTTAAAAAAATTACAACCAAAAAAAATCATTTTATGCAGATTTCTCTTTCAATTTATCATGTTTTTTAAAGATACAAGATCCAAATACATTGCTTTAGAACCTCACTTTACATTTATGAGTTTAGGAGTGGTATTATGAATCAATTACTTAAAAATATAATGATTGATAGTTATAGATTTAAATTATTTGTGGGAGGGCAGCCCCTGTGGCACAGCGGTTTAGCACCGCCTGCAGCCCAGGGCGTGATCCTAGAGACCCTAGATCAAGTCCCATGTCCGGCTCTCTGCATGGAGCCTGCTTCTCCCTCTGCCTGTGTCACTGCCTGTGTGTGTGTGTGTGTGTGTGTGTCTATGAATAAATAAAATCAAAAAAAAATTATTTGTGGGGAAAAAGTGATATTTCACTTATTCAATAAACAGTTGTGAGCTCTTGTGGTCACTAGAGAATTGCACTGAGCACTATGAAGGATAGAGAAAGGATGTTTTGCATCCAAAAAATACAATTCCTAAATCCAATAGTAAACACTTGCTTGAAGACAGAGTGTAATTGACAAAGAAAATACAGTTGACCCTTGAATTGGGGGGGGGGGGTTCGGGGTCTGATCCCTGCACCCACCCCCCACAGCAGTCAAAACTCCATATATAACTTTTGACTCTCTCCAAAAGCTTAGCTACTAATAGCTTAGTTGACTGGAAGCCTTATGGATAAGTTAAAACAGTTGGTTACCACACATTTTGTAGGTTATAAGTATCATATACTGTATTCTTACAATAAAGGAAGCTAAAGAAAAGAAAATGCTATTAAGAAAACCACAGGGAAGAGAAAACACAATTATAGCCCTGGATTAGTGTGAGCTTGGGGTTCTGAAATAAAGAAGCAACTTACAGAAGAAAAGACGGAGTCCCTTCAAGGATTGCAGGATGTCAAAGTGAGTATTAGCTATCATTTTAAAGTTTTTATGACAGACCAATGTGTTCATTCAATACACTAATCATTTGTTCATATTACATGTCGTTTATAAGAGGACTGCCTTTGTAGTGTAAAGAACATAGTACTATACGGAAGGAACACATTAGCATTTTAGGATGTATTTGAAAAGCTATCACAGCCTGAGCTAAATCCCTCAATACAAACAGATAATCTAAAATATGGGAAAACTAAGTCACTCATGTGGAGTTTGAAAATGCACTCCATGAAGGATTTTGAAGCATAACTTCTGGTATTTGGAAGAATTATCTCATATTTATTTACTGGATGATAAAAAGTAGTAGCCCCGAAAGGCTTAATAATAATTAATTAAAAAGTAAAATCAGGGCAGCCCCGGCGGCACAGCGGTTTAGCACCGCCTGCAGCCTGGGGTGTGATCCTGGAGACCTGGGATCGAGTCCCACATCGGGCTCCCTGCATGGAGCCTGCTTCTCCCTCTGCCTGGGTCTCTGCCTCTCTGCCTGCCTCTCTCTCTCTGCCTCTGAATAAATTAAAAAAAGAAAAAAAATCAACAGCATTAAAAAAAAAAAAGTAAAATCATTAAGTAAATAAATATCATGTCATATATCATGATAGCATGTAAATAAATAAATACTATGCCATTAAAGACCTTCACAGGGAACTTAGGCAAATAGTAAGTATACAAATAGTATAATATATGGTAGTAAAAATATAGTAGGTATTACAAGAAATCACTAAGAATATGAAACTACAGCAACTCGCAAGATATAAATGCAAACACCGAGAAAGTGGGAAGCATTTAAAACCTACTACTTCTGTCTTAAAAAAAAAAAAAAAAACTCACAAAAACACCTTTAAAACTTGTTTTTGTTTTTAGGATTTTATTTTTTATTTGCGAGAAAGAGAGAGAGAGAGAAGAGCACGAGCCAGAGGAGGAGCAGAGGGAGAGGGAGAAGCAGAACCCCACTGAGCAGGGAGCTGGACGCAGGGCTCAATCCCCTGAGATCTTGACCTGAGCTGAAGGCAGACACCCAACCAAGTCTTCCAGGCATCCTAACTTGCTGTTATTTTAAATACAATTCTTTTGTTGGATTAAAAAAAAGACTGCATAACCTCAAACAGTAACTCAAGGTGGGAGGGGTCAGTGCATTTGGCAAGAGCACCCAATTACAAGAAGTAATTGCAAAAAATATTTTGGAATTTCCATGACGTTAAAGATCAAGTTGACAAAAGTTTCTTGGGCCTTTAAAAAAACAGCATGATATGGGGCACCTGGGTGGCTCAGTCGGTTGACTGCTTGCCTAAGGCAGGCTCAGCTCACTATCTGGGGGCTCTGGAATCTGGGTTCTGGATTCTGGGATCTGGGATCCAGCTCCCTGTGGAGCTTCTTGCTCAGCAGGAAGCCTGCTTCTCCCTCTCTCTCTCTCTCTCTGCCTGCCCCTCCCCCTGCTTGTTCTCTCTCTCTTAAATGGATGAATGGATGAATAAAATCTTTTTTAAAAGAAAAAAAAAATTTTTAAATAAAAAATAAAAAGAGAAAAAAAGGAGAGAGAGAGAGAGAGAGAGAGAGAGAGAGAACATGATTTTAAGAAAAGTGAGGCGTGGCTGAGCATCTGCCTGAGGCTCAAGTCATGATCCTGGGGTCCTGGGATCGAGTCCCACATCAGACTCTGCACAGGGAGCCCGCTTCTCCCTCTGCTGTGTCTCTACTTCTGTGTGTCTCTCATGAATAAATAAATAAAATCTTTAAAAAAAAAGTGAGATATTCTCATTTAAAGTTGTCAAACACTGTGCCATCCCATCCATGAAGCCCTGTCATCTCAGGATTCTAACATGAAGTTCCCCGTCTGTTCTTCCCTGCACTCTGTTTAAGACTCTTGTTGGGGGGCTCCTGGCCTGGCTGGTTCAGTTGGTAGGGCATGTAACTCCTGATCTGGGAGTCATGAGTTCAAGCCCCATGTTAAGTGTAGAGATTACTAAAAAAAAAAAATTTTTTTTTAACAAAACTCTTCTAGCATCATCTTGCCTTTTGCCTTTTATGTTTCAGTTAACATGTGGACTTGTCCAACCATCCCCTGCAGTTGACTCTAAGCCTCTTGACAACAGGAACTAGTCTTACTCATCTTAGTATTCTCATATGACCCTAAACACAGTAGGTACTCACTAGGTGCTTGTTGAACTTACATCAGACTATACCTCTACAGACCACACACACACATGCAACACCCACATAGATTATAATCACCCACTTAATCTTCCCTCAACATCCTTGAGGCTCTGGGAAATTTGTCTACTCTATCTGTATCTGTTGCCCTGGTTTGGGAAAAACTGAGAACATTTACAACTTCAAGCAAAAAAGCCAAAGTATTAATTTTTACAAAATGCAATCCTAGCATGCAATCTAGTGGGTGAATAAAGGTATTATTACCAACAGCACACGGGAATTCTAAAGATAAAGAGCGGCAAACCAGACAAGCTCAACCTTTCACAATATTTTGTAACACTTTTAGCAAAACAGTAGGAAATGCAGTAGGCACATAGGAAAAAGGAAAGTGTTCCATTCCACTTCATATTGTTATGCTGACAGCCAATAAATGCTGTGATCTGGGGAGCCTGGCTGGCTCAGTCGGTGGAGCATGCAACTCTTGATCAGCAGGTCATGTGTTCATGTCCCACACTCCGAGCCCCACACCAGGCATAGAGCTTACTCTGAAAACAATGCTGTGGTCAAAGGGAAAGTCATTTTTGTACAAATACAGCACCAGTAATTCAAAACTAGTAAGTGCTCTTTAAAAAGACTGAGTCTTCACATTCTTTCTACTGCTGAGATGCTAATACTGAAGACAAAGTGCCTACAATAGTGCTTATTATTCACATGGTGGTTGAGGATGCTTGCCCTAGAAGCTAGAGTTTCAGTACAACTGGCCAAAATCTGGCTGAGGAGACTTCCTCTTTTAAAGAGCTATTTTTTTTTTAAAGGTTTTTTATTTATTTATTTACGATAGTCACAGAGAGAGAGAGAGAGAGGCAGAGACACAGGCAGAGGGAGAAGCAGGCTCCATGCACCGGGAGCCCGACGTGGGATTCGATCCCAGGTCTCCAGGATCGCGCCCTGGGCCAAAGGCAGGCGCCAAACCGCTGCGCCACCCAGGGATCCCCGAGACTTCCTCTTATTAAGATCTTGGTAGGTCTTTACCACACACCTATTGGTATGCTCACTCACAACAAAAAGTCAAACATGCCAGGAACAAGAGGTGTTCATGAATTACCTTGAACACAAATGATTGATGTTTATAATTTTTAGTAATTATGACATAGTTAAAATCTTAACCAGCTCCTAATGGCCTTGGACTTCCAATTAATGGTTCCAACCTCCCATTTTTAAGAGAAAGAGAACACCAAGGAATCAGTTTGGGGGAGGGGGGGCAGGAGGGTGCTTCTTTTATTGTAGATTCAGACCATGTCTACACTTGATAAACAAGGAGCTCAACATTTTAATCATATAAAGTTGTTCAGTAAAAATAAACTTAGCAAAACTGACTTTTACGCCCTTTTGTTTTTCAAAATGTCAAGTAAATACTTACGTGTGATCAATACTTTCATGAAGAGTTATGTGTTTAAATACATATCATAAAGATTTTCAAAAACAATGGTTGAAAAGTTCCTGGGGGAACATCCTTCTATCCATAGTTTAAAGGACTCTATTTCATTGCATATCCTATTCCTAGAGCATACAGGATAAAATTCGTTTTTAAATGATAATCCCTGCAAAAGAAGTCAATATAAATGCTAGGTCTGTACATAGAGCTGCTTGGGAGATAAGAGATGATGGGGACAAATTAAGTGCAGTTTCCTTCAAAGATCTACTTGGTTTGTGTAGACATACTCCCAAAGAATCCAGTACCCTGAGACCTCCAAACACAACAGTGCCTTCATACAGACAAGACATATTTTCCAGTATTACCTTGCATAGGTAGGTGTTCTGTTTCTTCTTTCAAATCTCTAAAACAAGATGAGTCACTATAACCTGCAACTGTCTGACACATTCCCAAGACATAAGACACTTGGCACAGTTAGTTATTTGTATTAGTTCTGGCTCACTTTTACTAAGCTGATGGTGGCCAAGCCAATGTTTAGAGGAAAAGGGGAAGTACCAATCCTTCATTATAAACCTCTCCCTATGCAGGGAAAGTTAGATAAGGGGCTGAGAAATCTTCATTTTTATTCCCCTACCTTCTCCTTCCACTTGGTCAATTTAGACACATATGATGAATGATACTCCCCCAAATGGAGCTTCTATTACATATAAACACCAATACACCTAGACTTCTAGTCTAGCACCATGTATTGTTCACATTACCTCCTCCCACCGTACATATGAACTCTATTGATATAATACAGAGAAATTATAAGGAATTTGTCAATCCTATAATCTCCAAAAAAGGCTAAATTGACTAAAACTGATTTTTTTTGTCAGTAATATTTGAATCAGAATAAGTATCATTTAAAGCCAGAAGACATTTTTGTTTTCCTGCTTAGAAATTCACTTTTTGGGCAGCCCAGGAGGCTCAGCAGTTTAGCACCTGCCTTCGGCCCAGGGCGTGATCCTGGAGACCAGGGATCAAGTCCCACGTCGGGCTCCCTGCATGGAGCCTGCTTCTTCCACTGCCTGTGTCTCTGCCTCTCTCTCTATGTGTCTCTCATGAATAAATAAATAAAATCTTTAAAAAAAAAAAAAAAAAAAAAGAAATTCACTTTTTGTGAAGCATTCTTCTCTTTGCCACAAAGTTATAGTCAGGAAAGAGTAAATCCCTGGAAAACAAAAATTAACTAAAAATACAAGTTGGATTATGATGAAAATGATGAAACAATAAACGCTGAGTATATGTGTCTGTAGTGAAGGAATTCAGATGAGCAAATCGGCTACAATTTCGCTGAAGTGGATGCATCCTCGAAAATTATATTGGAATCTCCTGTTAAATATGGATCCCTCAGAACAAAGAGGCTTTATACATAATATCTCCTGCCCCAAGGAAACCAAGCGAACACTTTCCCGTCTCAGAGTTATATAGGCGACCTTTGAGAAATATTTTCACTTCATTCTTACAGTCCTCTCATTCATGCAAGGTACAGGAGGCAGATGTCTGATTTTCTTGACACCAAACGTACTCATTAATCCTTTTTCAGATCTGTTAAGCATCTCCATGAAAAGCATCTCCATGAAAAGCCCTGCTTGACCCCAAAGCCAAGATGGCTGACAGGGCTCAAAGGCCGAAGAACATTGCCATGGGCAACAAAAGAGAAGCAAAAGAAAAAAGAAAACACAGACCCACACAGACCAACAGGGGAGCAAGGCTGACAAGCAGAGTATCTAACACTCCTTACCCGGTCAAAAAATATTAAAAAAAAAAAAAAAAAAAAAAAAAAGCACAGTCGGTAGGCCCCTGGGTGGGAGGAAAGACCTACAAGGATAAATACAACTTGGAAAAGTGGAGAAAGAAGGGAGTCATCTTACCTGCCCGTTGTCCTCTGCTCTTCACCCCTATATCCTTTTCCTGATTCTTATTCCTCAGATTGCTTTTGCTCCTAACGCTTCCTATTGAGAAGCCACCCTCTCTTCTCCCCTCCTTCCCAGAGCTCCTCAGACCACCCCCTTCGCCCTGGCTCCCCACAGGCTGGGAGGACGCAGCACAGAGGCTCCCAACCTGCTGACAGTGACGGATGGCTGCCAGCGAGGCACACAATGGCAGATGCAGGCGTGTCATCAGCCTTGCAGCTGGCCTTCGGAAGAAAGAACCAAAGCCAACGTCGGACCTGAGGGAGGCTGATTTAATTAAGGTTACAGCAAAGGGCAGAGCTGCCTGTGGGCTGCATTCTCTGCTGAGCGCCAGGGGCCAAGCTTGAAAAATACTTCTCCAGAAGAAAGAGCCAAGAAAGTTATGGCAGTTTAAATGTTGGAAGTAGGAAAAAAAAAAAAAAAAAAGGAAAAGGCAACAGAGAGTTGTTTGAGTAGGAAACACAGATGCACCAGAAGTCCACGATCTCTTGAGATACAGACATCAAAACGCAACGACAGGAGAAAGCCTACAGCGAGTGTATGTCTGGACACGCCTGTCGAACTAGGCGATACTCTAGATGAATAATGAGATGCCCAGATTGAAGTGATCGGGGGCCACTCAATCCAGCATCAAAGCAAAGTTTCTATTAATGGCAGGGCCAGGACTGGAATCCAAATGTACTATTTCTTTTACCTACAACGTGCAGCCTATTTTTAACACAATTTTCACCACTGAGAGCAAAGGCTTGCCCGACAGGGAACACACTCAGCTTGAACATCTCTTATCAGACAAGGACTCTGCTAGATGATGGGGACCCAGCAGTACACGAACAAATCAATCTCTACCTTCGAGGAGCTCAGAGCTCAGTGTTGGGGGGTCAGGAGATGATCCAAATAAAGAGATATGTGCAAAGTACAATGCATGTTGGGGCAAAGACACGGGGGTGGGGGGGGGAGCAAAGAAGTGATCACCTGAGTTTATTAGATCTCTACCAACAGACTAGAGTTAAATTTTTTAAAGGCCTGGCAAACCGACTTAGCCACACACATGCCACCAGACCACCACTAACGGCTTCCTTCGCACATGTAAACTAAAATCCACCACGGGACTCTGCCATGATGACAACACACGGTCTACCCGTGACCAATACGGGAGGAAACGGACAGAAGGCTCTTGTAGTGTAGTCTCCGGAAGGCTGGCAGGCCCGGTGTCACCTGCGGATGAGTTCCTGGCCAAAAATAAAAACAGTGACAGTGCTTGACGTCCTGCGGCGTGGGAAGCCTCCAGAAGGGACCACGTTCCACCTCCTCCAGGCTGGATGCTCATCAAAACTCCATGGTGCCAGGGAGTCAGCAGGGAGCACCTGTAAGTAAAGGAGCACCGACCAAGCCCTGGAGGGGCCTTAGACTTGGCCCAGCTGAGCAGGGACAGACCCGGCCAGCATGGGGGGGGGGGGGAGACCAGGCAAACGGGGCGGGGTGCAGGAAGAGCTCCAGGGCCTTAAGCACAAACAGGGAGCACAAGCGGGAAGCAATCCCTTAGTGAAAGCCCAGCTCAGGGGATCCTGGGTGGCTCAGCAGTTTAGCGCCGCCTTCAGCCCAGGGCGTGATCCTGGAGACCCGGGATCGAATCCCGTGTCAGGTTCCCTGCATGGAGCCTGCTTCTCCCTCTGCCTGTTGTCTCTGCCTCTCTCTCTGTGTATCTCTCAAATAAATAAATTTCTTAAAGAGAGAGAGAGAGAGAGAGAGAGCGCCCAGCTCAGCCCACGCGCAGCTGGGCAGCCGGACCAGCCAGCCCCGAGCTGACCCTACATCATGAAGCGTGACCACATGGACAGGACAGGCAGCGAAGCGAGCTCAAGCACCTGGGAAAGCAGCTCTCAGCGTTAATCAAAAGACATCACTGCCCGTGCTGAAAAGACGATCCATCTTCCTCTTGGCCTCCTCAGCTCCAGCTCTGTACACAGCCCACTTGCTACCAAATTGCTAGCTTCTCCACGTTCCTAGCACTTGGTTTCTATCTGAGCATGTCCTCGGGCGTCAAGTACTCACTGAACAATTAAGGCCACAGCTTTTGCGTGAAGGAAATGGAATTCTAAAATCCTCATGCGAAGAGGACTTGAGAGGTGGCACTGGTGGTCGTAAAAAAACAATATATATATATATTTTTTTTAAGCCACAATAAAAACAATGACTCATTTTTCTCATTCCTTCTGAAACAGGAATCAGGCATTTGTCCTCGGGCTAAACTTCATCTTTCCACTCCCTGAAATGTTAATAATTAATTTTCCAACCTCATCGTATGCAGAAAAAAAAAAAACGATTCATTCTTTCAGGGAAGTGGGCTGTCAGTGAGGACCATTAGAAGAACAGAAGGTTGGCAGTACCCAAGTACAAGCCGGTGATTAGGCAAGAGCTCCCAAATCAATAACAATTTCACTCTTCAGAGAGACTTCATAATTAGATATGACCAAGACATCTGGCTTGTGGTGGATATTTATGTTTTAAGATACTTATATCAAACTCAAGAGTCAACGAGGGCAATTCTTCTCTCCGTAGCTCAGCATGGATTGTCTTAAATTGCAATCCTTTCAGGCAATAATGTTCCAATCACACGTCTATGCAGTGTTCACACTATTCTAAATACTGTATTAAAGCCAGGACTGCTACAAGCTCTCTGAGGCAAACTTTTCATAATATTATTAAAGTGTCCAAATGCTGTCAATTTTTTCTTACTGTCCAAAGGAAGACGCAGCCCTGATAAAATAAATATAAAAGGTTTACCACTTGTTACCACGTAATGAGAATAAATGTCACGTTACAAATCTGGCCACAAGGTTAGGCAAATAATAATAATTTCAAGGCAGATTTACCTAATCGGTCAAAGGGCTGATTTGATGGGAGATAGCAATTGTGTGTGTTAAGTCATACACAGCATCCTAGTCCATGACATATGCTTTAAAGAGACATTTTAATAAAGACCCTATCTATGCTTCTTTCATCTTTGTACTGCTCACAGCAACAAGCACAGAGACCTGCACATCTTAGGAATGCAATAAAATATTTGCTGAACATAGTTCCTGACAACCAACATTAATGGCTTCCCAAAGCAAGCACAAGAAAACAAAAGACCACGCCAACCAACATATTTCTAATATACTTTTATCCTATGATTCACAACACAAATCTGAATAATGTTTCCAGGAACTTGCTTCTCTTTTAAAAAACAATGTGCGCTTCTATGGTATTTTAAATTTGTGTGCAATTTACAGAAAATGCAAGTAAAGCGAACATTATTTTTATACTTAGTTCCCTATTTGCCAGAAATGTGTTACATGTCACAGCACCCCCCCTGTGAGCATCGTATCATGTATAAATCCTCCCAAAGAGAAAAGATAGAGTGTCTGCTTTAAAGTTGGGTGCAATGGGTTTCCTAAGCCCAAATGCAAATTATTTCACCATTAAAACACTAAACGAAATTGCTAACAAAACCAAACAGGAACAAATTAGGGTACGTTAGAGTGGGAGGGAGGGGGGACTCTGATTGGAAATAGGGACAAAGGGGTTCCTGTCCCTGCTCAGCCATTAATTTACTATATGACCTTACCTAATTAGTTAGCCTCTCTGGGTCTCAACTTCCTCATCTTAATATTATTTTTAAAGCCCTTTCAAACTTACATGCTAGGATTCAACATGTCCTAAAAATTGATTTACATTCGTACCATCCCCCTCCCCCCCCCAGTCACACTGAACACGCTAGCTTTAAATATGTGAGTATGGATTCCTATCAAAAGGCAATTTATTCAAATGTCAGATGAGCTTAAGTCCATTTTAAGTCAGGAGGAAGGCAAGTGTATTCAAGCAAATAATGCTCATAGATTCAAGTTTCAGCCAGGCAACAACTGTTCTTGCTGGGGGCGTCACTGAAAATTACACCTCTTTACAGATGGAGAAAACCAGTAAGGGCCATTTTCATGGTCTCAAAAAACACAGATGCATGGCTTTTCCTTCCTTTTCACTTTTCCATATTCATCTTGTTAGGACAGGGGAAAGCAGAAGGGCTAGCTTGACTTGGGAGGGAGGGGAAAGACCATGGCAGTTATAGTACAGACCCAGACAAGCCCCTCTCAATTGAGGTACTATACGAGCCAGCCCATCCTTCTAATTAGTGCTCACAACCCAAATGTAATGAAAAGATTTCCTGTGGCTGGGGATGGGAAGATGTCTGGACAAGTTGAGGAATGCCATATGACAATAACCAGCCTAACGTCTGAAAAACTGCCCTCAAGCTGAGATTCAGAACACCCTGGAAAGGGTCAGCAAAACAGAAATCTGTCCCTGAGATCAGTTGGACTTAGGTATGATTTAGAGCTAAAAAGCTCTAAGAAGAACCTATTTTCAAAGTACCTTTCGATATCAAACAGCACTAGCTTGTGTGGCACTTTATTATATACACGGCAAATTAAGTCATCAAAGAATTCAATAAAGTATGCTTAGACTCATTTTACAGATGAACAAACAACGTGTAAAGAATTGAGAGATTTGGCCAGCAGCAAACGGTTAGCAAATGTCAGAGCTTCGTTTTAAACTCCCTTCTGACTTCAAGTACTCCAATCTTCACATTTCAAAATGGTACCGCCAATGGGATGCCTGGGTGGTTCAGTGGTTGAGTGTCTGGCTCAGGGCGTGATCCTGGAGTCCTGGGATTGAGTCCCACATCGGGCTCCCCGCAAGGAGCCTACTTTTCCCTCTGCCTGTGTCTCTGCCTCTCTGTGTCTCTCATGAATAAATAAATAAAATCTTTAAAAAAAAAAAAAAAAAGGTACTGCCAATACCAAACACCAGTGTTCAGTCTCTACTATTTCTGTCTGATTTAGAAAACTTTATTTTTCACTAAATTACTTCCTCACCCCCCCCCCCCACATTCCCACTCTTGTCCTCCTTTGGATCCTTAAAGCATTCTATGCATGATGCTCCAAACACTTACACACTTACTGGGCCTTCTAATTGTTCATTTCCTTTTCTCCCAGCCTAGGCTCATTCCTTTCAACAGCAGAGACCATCTCATCTTTCCTTAAAGATGAAAGCCACCACTGATTATCTTGGCTCCCTGTGACTGCCCAAGCCTGAACCACTCCATCCAACTCCCTCTGCCTACCACAGCACACGGTGGGCATTCAGATTGCTTCCTAAGTGCCTAACACAAAAGAGGTGAATAAGAATTGTTAGTGGAATGCAGGGTGGGTGGGTGGGTGGATGATGCAGGACTCCTAGTTTATGACACTTTACAGAGTACACTTTGACAGCCAGTACTCCATGGGAATCCAAAACTAAGTATTTAATAATAATCATTTCTATGTTCTCTTTCTGCACTGTTGTGGTTCATCCTATCATTCTCAAATTCAGAATGGGGCCCAGGCGTGCAGAGCTGGTAAGTAACAACCTTTCAACTTCGAAATGGCCCACGACTTTAATTCCTTAGTCTGTCTTCTCTCCATTCCCAAGGTAGCCTGGGAACAGGCTAGAGGAGGTTCATTAGAACACGAATGAGGTGTTGTCCCATTCCGGCTTCCCGTTGTGAAATCTGAGACTTCTGAAAATCTACCGATTTTCACCAACAAAGGAGACTTTACTCAAACAATTCCCTGTGACAAAGAAAAGCTAAACAAGCACAGGGTCAGAGTTCACAGATTCTCGACCCCCCTTGTCCAGACACTCCTCTGTCTGCACACTCCTCAGCTTCGTTCACAGGCCGTTGAAGCAGAACAGGTAGGTGATGACTCAAAATTCACTTCTAACCTTCACCTCTTAATTTTCTGAGCTTAAACACGCTCATCAGATAAAACAGCATCAGGTGGAATGGACTGAAAGCCAGAAGCAGACTTCCAGTTCCACCCCCGGCACACTCTGAGCCTATAGTACAGGAACACAGAAACCAGGGGAGTAACGTTAAGGAAACGACCCCATAAGGTCCGACCCAGTGTCTAGCAGGCAGAAGTACCTGGTTCATTTTCTTCTGCTTTGCATAGAAATGCAAACCTAAAGGAGCCCTTTGAATAGCTAATCAAAGGCACACAACCAGAGCGTGAAGCCCAGACCAATTTTGAAAATAGCAAGCTTCCTTCAAAGGTCAAAGATCAATAGCTCCATTTTTGCCCACCAAAGACCCAGAAGGCTAAATATTTCAAATGCATTTCTAACACAGAGCCACTTCCAACAGGTAGTTATGTCTGGCTGCCCCGAGGTCTGAGGCCTCCCTCGGCTCAGGTGAAATCTCTGCGTCCCACTTCCTCGAGATCCTCATTTTGTCCTGGGAAAGGGCTCCCAAAAACATCTGCACGCGCTGCACACCTGCAATTATGCAACAACGCCTCACACTGTCACACTGCATCAAGGAGAGTGGACACAAGCCAGCGAGTGGCTCCCGCGTCGGATGAAAGTTAACCTTACTAAGCACTCCCTTCCAACCCCGACGGCTGATGAAAGGAGATCACAGTCTGTTTTCCTAACCTTATGCAGAGAATTTAAGTGAGTGGTTTTCGCTCCACAGCGAGGTCTGGCGACGACGGTCAGCAGAGAGCATCCAGGGACAGGAGGACCTTGGTCTTATTGCAAAGGATCTCGCACCGGGCATCAACTACTCAGCTCCGGGATCCTCAGGGAGCGGGACCCCCGACTTTGCCAGGACCTCCCAACCCTGCAGAGTAAAGCTGGGAGCGGGGTCCAGGGGTAAGGCTACCCCCAGCTGTAAAGGGAGCTGCAAGCGATCTTAAACCCCCACCCCCCGCCCCCGCGCTCGACTTCTACCAACACAAAGCCGGGTAAGGGGTGAGGGGTTCGCCAACCCGGAGGGAATAGGAAAGAGACAAAGGTCACCCCGAGCGCGCCCGCGCGCGCTGCCGCCGGGACTCCGCGGTGGACGTTGCACCAACCTCCCAGCGCGGCCGGCTTCCTGTGGGGTGCGTCCCCCACCCCAACCCTCTCCGGAAAGTTTGAGGCTGTTCACACCGACTTTCAAAGGTCCATTGTTTCCCTCCCCGTCCGTGAACGTAATGAAAAGAGAGACGGCGAGAAAGAAGTCAAGCCGTGGCCCCCCGGACCGTCTCTTACGGAGAGGGGTTGGCGCGGGGGGAGTCCGGTTACGCCCGATCCGAGGGGAGAGGGGCCCGGGGAGGCGGAGCGCGGGGGCGGGGGGGGCGGGGCGCTTCGGCGGCGGGAGGAGGTTTGCCCTTTCAGCAGAAATGCCTCGAAGCCAGGCCGCCGGGAGCCGGACGCGGCGCGGGGCCCCCGCGGGCAGTGGGGAGGCGGGGCGCGGGGAACCCCTCCGCTTACCTTCCCCTCCCCCGCTTAGCGTCGGCTACTCCAGGTGCCTACACCGCGGTCCTACGAGACGGAGCCGCGCTCCTAGCGTCCCCGGGTCCGGATCCTCTCTCCATGGCCAGGGAGCCCCCGGAGCCGCCGCCGCCGCCGCCGCCGCTCGCCTGCAACTGGCAGCCGCAGCCCGTGCCTGGAGGTGAGGCGCTCTCCGCCGGGAATGACGCGCACTTCCCCCGCCTCCGCCCCCGCCCCCGCCTCCAGCCGCCAGCCTCGGGGGCCGGGGCCTCGGCGCGCTCGCTCCCGGAGCAGCCGCGCCGCGCTCTCCGCTCCTTCCCCTCCAGGGGCAAGGGAGCCTCGGCCCCGCTACGGCGGGGCGCGGCGGCGGCGGCGGCGGCGGCGGCGGCGGCAGCGGCGGCGCGGGGCGGACCGCGGCCCCGGAGTCGCGCTTTCCCGGTCGGCGGGCGCCGCGGCTTCTCCTCGCTCCGGTCGCGCTCAGCCTCCGCGGGCCAGACAAGCGGCCCGGCTCTGCTGGGCCGTGGGCTGCCGATTGGGCGGGCGGACGACACGGAGGAGGCGGGGGCAGAGGAGGAGCCTGCGGCCGGAGGAGGCGGCGGCCGCGCTGGGCTCCTCCCGCCGCGCGCGCTCCGCCGCAGCCCCGGACCCGGCGTTGAGCGCCCCCCGCCGCGGCCCCGTGCGGCCGGCCGGCACCTGGGCCGGCGCCCAGCACCTCGCGGCCGAGCCCGACGACGAGCCGCCCTCACCCCCGGGGGAGCCTGCTCCCCGCCATCCTGTGCGGGCCGAGCCTGACACTGCGGCCCCGTCGCTCCTCGGCCGAGCTGGACACTGCACCCCCGTGGCCGCCCGGCGGAGCCCGACTGCGCCCCTGCACCCCCGGCCTGAGCTGGACACTGCGCCTTCATCTGCGCCCTCATCGCTGCCGCGGGAGCCAGACCCTGAGCCGCATCACCCCCAAAGCCACCTCCAGGAACTCCCGAAAACGTTCCGCGCGTCCGGCCAGCGCACCACGGCCGCCCCCACCTGGCCAAGCCGGGGCGCTGGGTTCTTAGCCCTTCCCCGGGAGCCAGCCGGCTCTCGGACTCGGGACAGCTCCTCGGCAGCTCGGAGCGGCCCGGCCCCCCGCTCTCCAGCCAGAATAAATACAGCCAGGTTGCCCCACGCCCCTCGGCCGCGCCACTCCGAAGTGGCTGCTGCTCGCGGGAGTGGCGCTGAGCAAGCCCCTCCCCCGCCCTCGCGCCCCCTCCCCCAAGCCCGCGAACCTTCTATGGACCCTCGCACCCCGGCGGGAGCAGCCCAGCCGCCGCCCCGCCCCTCGCTGGAGCTGCCCCCCCCCCCCCAGAAGCCTTGGCTCCCGCTGAGGGCGCGGCCGGGGCTCGATCAGTCAGGCCCACGAGGTCCCCAGCTAGTGACAGCAGCAGGACTGCCAAATCCAGGCGGTCGTCATCCTCCGGTTCTTTCGGAATTGGAAGTTGTCCCGCAAGGGAACTCTCCCAGCGAATACTGTACAGATACGAGTGTTCATTTTTCAGAGTTGCTCTTTCCAGCCTCCCCCCCCCACCCCTTTTAATAGAACCTTAGTCATGTAACCGTGACACACCCAGCAGGCGGGAAGGGGAATTCCCTGTTTCCGCGAGTTTGGTGCGGGAGTTTATAGAGATCGAAGTTTGCAAATCTTGGCTGATAAGATTCCCCTGGGGCACTTCGATACATTCCCGATTCCCAAACTTCACAAGACCTATCTGAATCACAGGTGCCTGGAATGTGTAAGTTTGAGAAACGGTGCTGCATCCTCAAATTCATTAAAACTTTGGAAAGATGCCTCCAAAATAGCAACAATGTCCAGTGCTGAAACCTTAATGAAACTACCCCACTTTGGGAGCCACTGACCCTTTGGGAGCGGAAGGAGGATTCTTGAAATGAAGCAGATACAGGTGCCTTGGTGGCTCATTTGGTTAAGGGTGCCCTCAGCGCAGGTCCTGATCCCAGGGTCCTGGGATCGAGCCCCTTGTCAGTCTCCCAGCCCAGCGGGGAGCCTGCTTCTCCCTCTCCCTCTGCCCCTCCAACCTGCTCCTCTGAAATAAAAACACTTTTAAAGGGAGGCAGGGGGCACCTGGGTGGTTTAGTCAGTTAAGCATCTGCCTTGCCTCAGGTCATGTCCCCGGGTCCAGGGAGTCTGCATCTGCCTCTCCCCTAGCTCATGCTCTCTCTCATAAATAAATAAATAAATGAATAAATGAATGAATGAATGAATGAATAATAAATAAATAAATAAATAAATAAATAAATAAATAAATAAATAAATAAATAAATAAATAAATAAATAAATAAATAAATCTTCTCAAAGGAAGAAGACAGGGCAGCCTGGGTGGCTCAGCGGTTTAGCGCCACCTTCAGCCCAGGCGTGATCCTGGAGACCCGGGATTGAGTCCAACGGTTCCCTCTGCATGAAGCCTGCTTCTCCCTCTGCCTGTGTTTCTGCCTCTCTCTCTCTCTCTCTCTCTCTCTCTCTCTCTCTCTCTCTCTCTCTGTCTCTCATGAATAAATAAATAAAATCTTTTTTTGAATTGCTTTAAAAATAAAAAAAAGGAAGAAGGAAAGAGAAAAAAAAGAACAAAGAGAAAGCAGATGGTTTTGAGTGACAAACTGGAAGGAACAAAGGATTATTTTCATGATCAAAGGTGAAATGCTTAGGATCATGCCTTATAAAGACAGAATAGGAAATGTGTCACTCTGTGTGGTAAACTGGAAAATAGCCCCACCCCACCCCCAAAAAATTTCAGATCCTTATCACTAGAACCTGGAAGTGTTCTTTTATATGGAAACAGGGTCTTTGCAGATGGGATTAAATTAAAGATCTTCAATTGGGGAAATTATCCTGGGTTATCAGAGCGGGCCTTAAGCGCGATCACTTGTATCCTTATAAAAGGGAGGCAGACCTGAAGACAACGTGAGCATGCAAGCAGATGTGGCCACAACCAAGGAATGCCAGCAACTACCAAAAGCTGGAAGAAGGGCCGTGGGCAGGGGCGGGGAGTGGGGGTGGGGGGCTGGAAGAGTCCTGCCCACTCAATGATTTCAGACTTCCAGCATGCATCCCGTCCAGGAACATGAGAGAATACATTTCTACTGTTTTAAGCCACCAAGTTTGTGGTGATGTGTTATAGGAGCCATGGAAAACACATACATGCTATGGCTTGTGCAGTGCCAACTTTACATTAAAATGCCCATTTTCTGAATATTAAGTGCCAGGCCCCTTGCTTGGAGTTTGAACATGTTATCTAATTCCTCCCAAAGATTGTTAGTCCAATTGTGGCCGTGAGGACACTGGGACTCAGAAAGTCTAGAGAGCCTACTGTACAGCAGGAGCCTATCAAGTCTGACAACCATTCAAATATTAAAAATAACAAAAAAACACAAACTATTTTATGAAAGTTTTGGTTTTAACAACGTCCTACTTCCATAACCTATACCTATTGCCAAAATCAAAGGAAATGGACATGGATGTCTGAGGACGCTGTGCCCAGAGGCCAGGGTGGGCAGGGGTTTATAGGTGCCTCCCCACCTTCTGCTCAATATTGTTTTGAACCTAAAACTGCTCTAAATAAAGCCCACTGTGGGGTGCCTGGCTGGCTCGGTCAGTAGAGCATGTGACTCTTGATCTCAGGGTTAAGAGTTCAAGCCCCATGCTGGGTGTAGGGATTACTTAAAAATAAAATCTTTAAAAATTTTTTTAAATTAAAAAAAGTAAGTCTATGGATACAAAAAGGGGGGCATTGAGTCCTTGTGCGGCGGACCTTTGAGAATTTTATAAATTTTCGTTCCTAGGTATTTATCAGGAAACATGAGAAAAAAATCGAAGTTTCTTCGAATAAGGCAGATGGTTTTGAAACTACAGGCAGTCCCCAACTTCCAGTGGTTTGACTTAATTGTTCAACTTTCAAGGATGAGAATGTAAAATGCATTCGGTAGACACTATACTTCAAATTTTGAATTTGGACCTTTTCCTAGTCTGGCCATGTGTGGTGAGAGACTCTTTCACGATGCCAGGCAGTGACAGGGAGCCGTAGCTCCTGGTCAGCCCAGCGATCACAAGGGTCAGCAACCAATACACTCACAACCATTCTGCACCCAGACAACCATTCTGTTTTTCACTTCCAGCACAGTATTCAATACATTCCATGAGATACCAACACTTTATTATAAAATAGGCTTTGTGTGAGATGGCGTGGCCCAACTGTAGGGCAATGTGAGTGTTCTGAGCACGTTTAAGCTGGGCTAGGCTAAGCTATGATGTTCGGTAGGTTAGGTGCACTAAATACATTTTTGACTTTAAGACATTTTCAACTTATTGTGGGTTTATCCAGATGTAACCCCATCATGAGCTGAGGAAGATCTGTAATGTGAATGGAAGTTACACTGGATACAAAACAAAGTGAGTGGCCACAGACCTCTCTGGTCAATGGAATTGATGTTGTCATGGATCGGGTTCTCAGGGAAGTAGGCTCTGAGACAGAGTGGCAAGATGTTCTTTAAAAAATGTCCATGAGGTCAACACCTTTGGAGGGAGGGGCAGGAAGCAGGATGGGACAGAGGGAAAAGTTGAGCTGCGATGCGAACCCAGCAACAGGCTCAGCCCGCCTCTCATGGAGGCGCTACAGCCAGGCCCTTCCCGAATAATTGCCCCCAGATGGCCAGACCTTTACAGAGCCTCCAGAATTAGTCATCGGATGTGGTGCATCCTGGGAAGTGGCATGACCTCGGGCAAGGCGGCTCAGCAGCCCAGGCATGGAGAGGGCTGACTATGGATAACCCTCAGGGCTGGGCAGCATGTCCTCCCGTGAAGGCCAATCTGGTACATACCTCCATGTCACCTACTCCCTCAGTAGGTGACACCCTCACCGTTGCTCTGTCCTTTCCATACAAGGAGGGAAAGCCCCGGGATGAGGGAGAGGCTCATCTGATGCCTTTTTGTTTGTCATCCTGGTGGTGGTAGTGCTCAGTCTTGAGGCAGGATAGCACACTGGCTAAGAGTGGAGGCCCTTCAGTCAGATTGCCTGGGTTACAACCACAGTCCATAGCTCGCTGGCAGTCTAACTTCAGACAAGATGTCCAGCCTGTCTGTGCCTGCAACTTCATTTAAAAATGGATGTAGGGGCACCCAGCTGGCTCAGTTAATAGAGCATATGACTCTTGATCTCAGGGTTGTAAGTTCGAGCCCCACTTTGGGGATCAAATGAATGAATGAATGATAGTACCTAGCCCATGTAACTGTTATGAGAGTTAGCTATGAAAGTGCTATAAGAGGCTTAGCCACACACCTCATAAGTGCTCAGCACACCATGTCATTGGTAACTCTGGCCATCTCTTCCTTAGCCTCCCATGGTTGACTAAATTAGAATCTTCTTTCAGGTTACACTCACAAGGACTTTTTTGGTGGGGATTGGAAGCTGAGTGCTGTAAGATCCAGGATGGAGGTGAAGGCCATGAGAAACATACAAGGAACATACCAAAAGGAAGCTAGAAACTTCTTTTTAATGGTGAAAAACAACAGCCACATTCCAAACATGCCTGTTCTTTCAACCTCTCTGGCTCTGTAGGCGCGTCCCTTTGCTCTGAAACACCAATCCTCCCAATCTGCTCCCTGGCTGACCCATCCTTTACCACACTTACCACTGTCCTTTTATCCCCGGAGAATTAGATCAAATGTGCCTCTCTTTGTGAACATTCTAGCTACAGCCTCCCCTCAGCTCCGATGGCTCCACACACCTGTTACACCCCTCCCAGCACTGCACCCAGATGATTAGGTAAGTCTTAACCCCAGCCATCCTCATCCTGCCCCCTTCCTTGCAGCTGTTGGACTGGACACCTGAAGAATCAGATTCAAGATGGAACTCTGTATTTATTTATTTACTAAAGCTTATTTATTTATCATTTTTAGTAATCTTTTCACCCCATGTAGGACTCGGAACTTACTGCACTGAGATCAAGATCTCATGTTCATCTGACTGAGCCAGTCAGGCACCCCAAACCTCATTTGTTTTTAAATCCTAAGGGCTAGGATGCCTGGATGGCTCAGCGGTTAAGCTCTGCTTTCATCTCAGGGTGTGATCCTGGAGTTCAGGGATAGAGTCCCACGTTGGGCTCCCTGCATGGAGCCTGCTTCTCCCTCTGCCTGTCTCTGTCTCTCTCTCTGTCTCTCTGTCTCTGTGTTGTGTGTGTGTGTGTGTGTCTAATGAATAAATAAATAAAATCTTAAAAAAAAAATAAACATAAATAAATCCTAAGGTTCTAGCACAGGGTTTGCAGAGCGACACTGCCTGATGTGTAGATGACAAAGGAGTCCACAGAGCCCTTCAGGAGAGAGGAGAGGATCAGGTACCAAGATCTGGAAAGAACTTGTACAGCTCTGCCTTCAGCATTTTAGTGCTGCTGCTTCCAAACCCTTTAAAGGCAAAATTCCCTTGACTACCAGCCACTCTTTCCCTCTCTGTTCGGCCCCCGCAGGCTATTGGAAATTAACTCCTGCAGTGTTTCATTCTATGAGAGTCTGAACAGATCATTTTCAAATTTCATTTTTCTTTTTTTTTAATATTTTATTTATTTATTTGGCAGAGAGAGAGCATAGGCAGGGGGAACAAGAGAGTGAGAAGCAGGCTCCCCACTGAGCAGAGAGCCCGACATAGGACTCCATCCCAGGACCCCGAGATCATGACCTGAGCTGAAGGCAGATGCTTAATGGACTGAGCCACCCAGGTGCCCCTAAATTTCATTTTCCTGTTAACACTTGTTCCAGGCTACATTTAGTGTACGGGCATGGAAATGATTCTCCAGGTGATGAATGCTTCTCCAGGAAGGTGTTGATATGCTGTTTGCCATCCTCACCTTAATTAAGTCTTACAAGAATTTTCCCCTTCATTGACCGAGTGCAATAACATTACAGAATATTAGTGACCTTTCTCCGCTGGGATACAGCTGAGCGTCTACAAAACCATCTTTTCTCTCTTTATGTCCTTGCATCCAACTAACCTCATTCTCACACTTCATCAGCTTGTCCTGAAGACTCTGTGTTTCCAGTTAGACTCTCTGGATACTTGCTTTAAAGTTCAACATAAGCAATTCTGATATAGCTGAAACTCTGACAGTCTTTTCAGAGAGAGAAGAAACATTTATTTTGTTATCAGCCTCCGAAATCTATTAGGTAAATAGGAATGAAACCTCTTTTCTCTTTCTCATTTGAAAACACAGCCTTCCAATTTAGTCCCCCATTTTAGCCATTTTTAAAGTGTAAGATTCAGTGGTGTTAAATATGTTCATATTGTGCAACCACCCCCACCATCCACCTTTACAACTTTTTCATCTTCCCAACCTGAAACTCTGTATCTATTAAACAGTAATCACCACCTGCCGCCCCAGCCCTGGTGATCACCATTCTACGTTTTGTCTTTATGAATTTGATTACCCTAGGTGCCTCATGTAAGTGGAATCAGACAGTATTTGTCCTGTGTCTCAAGTAATCTTGATGATTGCCCCAGGCACCCCAATAAGCAACTGTTTTAAGAAGGCCAGGTAGCTCTCACTTTTATGTCTTTGGAAGCCCTGAGTCACCATGATAAAATCTGGCTACTTTGCTGTAGAAACCACATGTGCAGAGTGTGGTGCCTTCCCTTCTCAAAACAGAGAGACCATGTGTGAGGAAAGAGGACCTTAGACACAGTGAGAAAGAAGACCCAGCCATTTCAGTATCCCAGTGGGATTAAGCCCCACCTGCCCCACCAAGGAAGTGCAGACGTAGGAGTGACCCCTGGCAAGAACAGCAGAGGAACTGCCCAGCTGGGCTCAATCCAGATTTCAGAACCACCAGTCAATGAAATTGCTGTTATTTTAAGCCACTAAGTTTGGGGTGGATACTACGCACAAATAAAAAACCAGTATCTTCTGGCAAGATCCACATTAGGAGGGGCAGAGGGAAGCAGCATGCTTGAGTAGGAGGCTGAATAGATGGGGCGCTGCTGAAGAGGAAGAGGAAGCCCCACAGCGTGAGCCTGAGAGATTGAATTCCAAACTGTAGGATAGTATTTAAAGCAGTAGGTGAGGGGTGCTGGGGGGCTCAGTGGTTGTGTGTCTGCCTTTGGCTCAGATCCTGATCCCGGGTCCTGGGATCGAATCCCATATCGGGCTCCTAGCAGGGAGCCTGCTTCTCCCTCTGCCTCTGCCTCTTTCTGTGTGTCTCTCATGAATAAATACATAAAATCTTAAAAAATAATAATAATAAAGCAGTAGATGATGCCACAGGTCAGAGATCAGGCTCTAAGTTCAATTCTGTAAGCTCAGTAGATGATGCCACAGGTCAGATATCAGGCTCTAAGTTCAATTCTGTAAGCTCCTCTTCACCTTCTGAACCTTTTGAGTCTTGTCCCTCTCTGTCTCTCTGATATAAAAATGGCTACCAACCAGAGGCATATAAACAGGGATTCTGAGCCACATTGTTTCAAATCAAGTCTCAGCAATACCACCTACTAGCTATGTGACCTTGGGTGAGTTACTTCAGCTCTCTGGGCCTCCATTTCCCTATCTGTAAGATGGGATTAATTATAGTACCCACCCCTATAAACTTGTTATGAGAGTAAATGAGTTAATAAATGTGAAACATTTAGAAGAGTACCTGGTCCATATATGCATAGGGTTAAAGTTATTTAGTGTTATTGGGGTGCCTGGGTGGCTCAGTCCGTTAGGCATCTGACTCTTGATTTCAGCTCAGGTCATAATCTCAGGGTCGAGGGATTAAACCTGACCTCAGGCTCTGCATTCAGCACAGAGTGCAGTTGTCTCTTCCCCTCTGTTCCTCTCCTACTCATTCTCTCTCCTTCAAATAAATAAATAAATAAATAAATAAATAAATAAATTCCTTTAAAAAATAAAGTCATTTAATGTTATCAACAAATACTAATACACATCCTTGGTCTATTTCAGACAAGCAGCACAGTATTTCAGATTTCCAACCACTGTTGTATACAATTACCCTCATTTCACAGAAACTAAGGCTCCAGGAAAGTAAATAAGACCACTTTTTCTTTTAACACCTTTGAGTCATCTTCCAATATTAAAGAAAGTAGTATCTTTACAAGGAAAGCTTGTAGGAAAGATAAACCTTACACAAGCATCCAGACACCATCTTCAAGTTAGGAAGGGTTGTGGAGAAGACCAGAAATTGACGTTGTTCAGTTGCTCCAGGGAGGGGAAGTGCTCGCAACAGGCGGAGAATCAAGGGATGTAGAATTTGGCTCAGCCTTATGGAGAAGCTGCTATTTACACTTTCCAAAATATCTCCAGTTCCTAGCTCAGTGCTTGGCAACAGCTCTCAGCTCTCAGCTCTCAATAAATAATTGTTGAATGAATGAATGAATGAGTGAATGAGCAAATAAGAGCTTTCCGAAATGGCACAGACTACCTCAGGAGCACTCTATCCTGGCATGTGTGTAAGAAGAGGCTACAGCTAAGCACCTGGTGCAGGGCCAGAAGAAATGCTACTGACATACAATTACGCTGAGTCTTCAGGAAGAAAAATGACCCTAGAGAATATGCAGTAAGAGAAATTCACTCAGAACCACTAAGGAACTGAATTCTTTCTTTTTTTTTTAAGATTTACATATTTATTCATGAGACACATACATAGAGAGGCAGAGACATAGGCAGAGGGAGAAGCAGGCTCCTCTCTGCTTGGCTGGGCCTCGCTCCCAGGACCTGGAATCACCACCATCGCCAAAGGCAGATCCTCAACCACTGAGCTACTCAGGTGCCCCTGAATTCTGACTTTAAAAGTTGCTGTGGGGGATCCCTGGATGGCTCAGCGGTTTAGCGCCTGCCTTTGGCCCAGGGCGCGATCCTGGAATCCCGGGATCGAGTCCCGCATCGGGCTCCCGGCATGGAGCCTGCTTCTCCCTCTACTTCTCTCTTTGTCTATCAAGAATAAATAAATAAAATCTTTAAAAAAAAATAAAAAATAAAAGTTGCTGTGCCACAGATGAAAGTAACCGCCACGGGTAAAATCAAGGAAAGGAAAAAGACTGTAAGGCGCATGCCTCCGCAAGGGAAAAAAAAAAAAAAAAAAGGAAAACATGATTCAAAAGGGTATTGGCAACATATAAAGTATTAATAGAAATTAATAATAACCCCTCCCATTTGAGAATTCACAATGTTGCCAACCACGGTGAGAGAAGTCTCAATGGAAAAATGAGGTATCTTCCAATTTTTGAAGCTACTGGAGCCTGAGAGAAGCAAGTTCAAATTCTGGCTGGAACATTTAATCATTGTTGGACTCGAGGCAACTTCCCAAGTCCCCCAGGCTTCAGTTTTGTCACGTGTACATCAACAAAGCTGCAGATCAGTAATTACGCACAGAGAGAGCACACTGTATGCAAAGCACCTCCCACAGGCCGCAGTGCATGTTGGCGCGCGCGCACACACACACACACACACACACACACACACACACACACACACCCGTACAATGTAAGGAGCTGCTGGGCCGCCTGGGAGGCTCAGATCGCTGGGGGACCGCCTTTGGCTCAGGTCGCGATCGCAGGGTCCTGGGATGGAGCCTCGCTGGGGCTCCCTGCTCGGTGGGAGCCGGCTTCTCCCTCTCCCTCTGCCCCTGCTCATTCTCTCTCTCTCTAAATAATCAATCAATCAAGTAATCAATTAGTTTATTATTTATATATACATGGAGCTGCGTACGATGCTGAAACAGACCCGACGTGAGGATGGCCCGCGTCCCGAGCTGGGGAGCTCCCGCCTCCGGTGTTAAGGCGGGCGCCCGAGCGCGCGCCCACAGCAGCGCTGAGGCTGCTCGGCAGCTGCGGGGACCGCCCGGGGTGTGCGCGGTCCCGGTGCCCCGCGGGTCCTCCGCAGCCGGTGAGGGCGGGGCCGCTGGAGCCGCAGTCCCGGGCGGCGGCCCTAAGAGCCTACGCGGTTGGGGCGAGAGTCTACCGCTGCCAGGTGCCAGAAGGTCACGCCGGGGTCTCGCTCTCAGCCGCTTCGCTGCCTGCGCGTACGGCGATGCTGCGACCTGGGGTCCGCGGCCCTGCGGTCGCTCCCAGCGCCGGGCCCCACGGGCCCCACGGCCGCGGGCGTGAAAGCCGGGCGGCGGCGCCGGGGACGCGGGAGGGGACGCCCCGCGGGACCCGGCAGGGCCCAGCAGCCGCGGCGGGTCCCGAAGCCAGCCCCTAGGTGTCACCCGAGCGACGGCACGGCCGCTCCGCCGCCGCTCTCCCGCGCCCGGGCCGCCACAGGGAGGAACACGCGGCGCGGAGCGGGGGCGCTGGCGCGCGGAGGGCGGGAAGCGCGCGGGGGCCGGGGCGCGGGGCCCCTCGCCCCGCACCTGCTCCGGGGAGGCGCCGGCTGCTCGCGGCGGGGGCGGGGAGCACCTCACAACTCCAGACTCTGGTTTTCAGGGTTATTACTGTAGATTTAGGACCGGGGTGTGGACTTTGAGGGCAAAGGGGAAACAAAGAATTAATGGATCAGAACTTTTCTTCCTTTGTTCCCCTCTGCCTCCAACCGCATTTAGGGTTTTGGTTTTTTTTAAGATTTTCTTTATTATTCATGAAAGACACGCACACACACAGAGAGAGAGGCGGAAACATAGGCAGAGGGAGAAGCAGGCTCCCTGCAGGGATCTCGATCCCCCCAACCCCCCCCCGACCTTGGGGGTGACACCCCGAGCCACCCAGGCTTCCCCCCGTTTAGATTTAATGGCTTGTGCTAACTCACTCTGCTGGAAAAAGTAATAAAGCCATGCTGACTTACCTGTGCATACTAGTGAATAGAATGTTTTCACAAACAGCGTCTGGCTTGAGCCCCCTAACACACCTGTGGAATAGACAGGACAAGGGCTATCATCCCCATTATACAGATGTGAAGAGTGAGGTCCAAGGAGACCGTAAACAGTGCCCAAAACGTATTCACTCCGTCTGGAAGAGATAAACATATCCCTGGTTTTTAAATTAAATATTTTGTATGATTAGCCCATACAAAATACGGCCCATAGCCAATAGTATATAAAGACTCGGCATTATTCAAACTCCGTATTCATCGTCTCTGCCCGCCCCCACCTCCCTCTCCCCTCCTTATTATATTTGCCGGTCACAAGAGGGAAAAAGTTATAGCCCACAGCAAGGAAGAAGACAATTCTCGATGAAAAGAGACTTTAAATATACACTAAGTACAATCTGTGATCCTTGATTGGATCTTGATTTGAATGAATCATTGAAAGGCACATTCGAGATCAAATGGAAAATTTTGAGTATAGAGTAGGAACTAGGTAACACTAAGGAATTATTGTTAATCTTGGCAGGGATGATGATGGTATTGTAGTTGTTTTTTTGTTTGTTTTTACTTTTTTATTTATTTATGATAGTCACACACAGAGAGAGAGAGAGAGAGAGAGAGAGGCAGAGACATAGGCAGAGGGAGAAGCAGGCTCCATGCACCGGGAGCCCGACGAGGGATTCGATCCCGGGTGTCCAGGATCGTGCCCTGGGCCAAAGGCGGGCGCTAAACCAGGGATCCCTGGTATTGTAGTTGTAAAGAAAAATGTTCTTGGGGCACCTGGATGGCTCAGTGGTTGAGTGCCCGCCTTCCTTTGGCTCAGGTCCTGATCCCAGGGTCCTGGGTTGGAGTCTCAGATCCGGCTCCCCACAGGGAGCCTGCTTCTCCCTCTGCCTATGTCTCTGCCTCTCTCTCTCTGTCTTTCATGAATAAGTAAATAAAATCTTTAAAAAAAAAAAAAAAAGAAAAAATGTTCTTGTTTTTAGAGCTTCCCCATGATATCTTTTTAAAATGTTAGCAAACAAATAAATACATAAATAGTAAATGAAATAGATTAGCAAAAAATAATAATGAAGCATATGTGACAATATACTGACAGTTGTTAACTCTAGGCTATGGATATACATATACATATTTATTCTATTTTTCTTGAGGTTTAAAGTTTCATAATAAGTTTTTAAAAACTGCTGAGAAAAAAATAAATTAATAAAACTGCTGAGAAAGTGACTCATTCTTCCTTTTACAAGTGTCTTTGTCTTTTAAATATTTTTTTGTATTTTGACATTTTCTTTGACTCCTTTTCAGTGTATAGAAAATTTGATGGGTATGGTGCCTGGCTGGCTCAGTTAGAGGAGCAAGTGACTCTTGATCTCAAGGTCATAAATTCAAGCCCCACATCAGGGGTAGAGATTACTTAAATAAATAAATAAACTTTAAAGAAAAAAAAAAGAAGGAAAATTTGGTGTTAAACATAAATGGGAAAGATGCCTCATCTTACATCTGATTGCAGTTTTAAAGCTATAATTGTCTTTGATCTCACCCTGCAGATTACAAATGGGAGCCAGTGCATAGAATGTAAAAAAAATTCTTTTTTTTTAATTCTTCAGAAAAAAAATAAAATGGTGCTCTGAAGGGTGCTGTGATTTTTGTTGTTGTTGTTGTTTTCTTTTTTTCTTTTCTTTTCTTTTCGCTTTTAGTTTTGAAACCATTTCAAACTTCCAGGAGTTGCAAGAACAGAATGAGGACTCCTGTGGATACTTCACCTGGATTCATCAATTGCTAACACTTTGCCATGTTTGCTCACCTCTTTTTCTTTCTATCTAACACAGTTATATGCATTTTTTTCTGGACCATTTGAAAAGAAACGGCAGAGGTCATTCCCTTTTACCTAAACCTAAATACTTCAGTGTGGATTTCATGGGAATGGGGACTTTTTACAAAACAACACAATTATCAAATTCAGTAATGTTTAGCATATACAGTCTGCACTCAAACTTTGCCCACTGGCCCACCAACATCCTTCACAGCATCTCACCCCAATCTAGAATTCAGGATCAAGCTTATGATCATGCATTGCATTTCCTCTTAGTCTGGAACAGCACGTTAGCCTTTCTCTGTCCTTCACACTTGAACAATGAAGAGTATAGTCCAGTTGTTGTGCATAATTTCCCTTAATTTAGGCAGAAAACCTAATAACGCTCTTTCATTGTAATTCCAAGGATTTTACCAATTCAACCTCTATCTTCTTCAAGAGGTAGAATTATATTTACAGAAGAAGAGAAAAATTGAACTGTTAAACTTTGAAAGTATATATAAAGAATATTATTCTTGGGCAGCCCGGGTGGCTCAGGGGTTTAGCGCCACCTTCACATCAGGCTCCCTTCATGGAGCCTGCTTCTCCCTCTGCCTGGGTCTCTGCCTCTCTCTCTCTCTCTCTCTCTCTCATTCTCTGTGTGTGTCTCTCATGAATAAATAAATAAAATCTTTAAAAAATATATTATTCTCCCAGAGAAGATTCAGAGAGACTTCAACGGTGAATAAGTTAGTTAAATAAACCTACATGACACTATCAGGTTTTTTTGTTTTAATCAGATTTAAGCTAGGTGAAAAGATTTACTGATGACTATAATAATTTAGCAATAAAACATACTATTAAGGGAACCTCTGGTGATCTCTAAAAGTTTGGGTTTCTTTTAATTTTATTATTATTATTACTTTTTTTTTCTTTTTTACTTAAAAAAATAGCACATGGGGTGCCTGGCTAGCTCAGTTGGTGGAGCATGAGACTCTTGATCTCAGGGTCATAACTTCAAGCGCCACGTTGGCCATGGAGCCTACTTTAAAACAAAACAAGAAACAACAACAAACAAAAGCCTTAAAAAATAACAAAAATTTTTAAATCTGGGATGTGTAACTGACAGAACTGGCCATAAAAGCTTTAGGGGTCAATACAAAAGAAAATCAAATTACAACTGAAGATATCTTCCAGAATGTGGACTCTCAGATAGAAGTAACATCAAAGATTCCCCAATCAACTGATATTTTACCAAAAAAACAAAAAACAAAAAAACCCAGATTATACCCTACAGAAACACTCAGAGAAATGCACACAGATGTTTGTACAAGGATTTTCCCCCAATACTGTTTATAATAATGGGGGCAAAGGAAATGACCTCAATGTCCATCAATGGATGCGGTTTTTTTCATTAGGCAAATTCTTCAGAAGTTATTTTTTAAATTTGCCAGGGGCAGGGAATGATTGCCTGGCTGGCTCAGTAAATGATGCAACGCCTGATCTCAGGGTCATGAGTTCAAGCTCCATATTGGGCAAGGAGTCTACTTTAAAAAATAAATAAATAAAAAGTTTTTTATTATGAAAAAATTTTAAAAATAGTTTTGTCAGGCAGCCCCAGTGGCCCAGGGTTTAGCGCCACCTTCAGCCAGGGGTGTGATCCTGGAGACCCGGGATCTAGTCCCATGTCAGGCTCTGGGCCTGGAGCCTGCTTCTCCCTCTGCCTGTGTCTCTGCCTCTCTGTGTGTGTGTGTCTGTCATGAATAAATAAATAAAGTCTTAAAAAATTGTTTTGTCAACATATTAGATTCTCTATAGCCATTAAATAATTATGCAAATGTATTTATTGAAACATGCCCATCATATATGAAATGGCAAAGCAAACTCTAAAATATCATCTATAGTAAGTAAATGCATATAGCTGGTGTGGAAACAAAAAATCTGAAAATTAATATACTGAAATATCACTAGTGATAGATGGCCTCCATGCAAGACGAGAATTGATTTCAATTGACTATTCTATCTTTAATAAAGCATGAATTTTGTATCAATGATTACTTCATTAAACAGGAAGAATACAGTTATTTTCATTGCAAGAAGAAGCAAATTTCGGGATCCCTGGGTGGCTCAGCGGTTGAGTGCCTGCCTTTGGCCCAGGGCTCAATCCTGGAGTCTGGGGGTCGGGTCCCACATCAGGCTCCCTGCATGGAACCTGCTTCTCCCTCTGCCTATGTGTCTGCCTCTCTCTGTGTGTCTCTCATGAATGAATAAAATCTTTAAAAAAAAAAAAAAAGCAGAAAATTTCTTTTCATTTTCACTTTTATCAGTGAATATTAACCACCTCCAAAAGCATGTGGAAGAATGCTTTGGAATTGTTACTGGCTAGAGACATTATTTGTAATATCCAGGTTCAGAAATGCACTAAAGATAACAGGGAAGAAAGCCATACCAACAGTGTATTTGAAAATGGAATTATTATTTTAACCAGAGTTAAAATCTGAAAAGAAAACAGAGTATGTCTCACTCATTTGAGATTGACATGCTGTGGGAAATTTTTGGGGTGGGTAGATATATGGATGGATGGATGGATGGATGGATGGACAGATAGATATAAGGATGGACAGATAGGTGGATGGATGGATGGATGGATGGATGGATGGGCAGATATACAGATGGACAGATAGGTAGCTGGATGGATGGATAAATGGATGGATGGATGGGTGGATGGATGGATGAATGGACAGATGAATGGATAGGAAGATGGATGGACAGACGAACAGACTTCAATATGTGTGAATGTTCATGGCATACCATTCCATAAAGAACTAGAAGCAGCTGGGAAGAGAGTTGGACAGGTAGACTGATCCTAGGTTTTCATCCTTCCATATTTACAGGCAACTTCCACAGTGACTGTACTTTGTTTAAGTTATCACACCCTCCTAAGAAAGAGAAGGGAGAAGTTCAGGCCTCTGCTACTTCTCCAATCTCTGCCCAATAAATCACCCTGTATTGGCAACAAAGAGTGGATGAAAACATGGTGAAGAGATAACCACCACTATTTTAGGAATTCTTACCCTCTGGAGGAGGTGTGGGGCCCCTGCAAAGTCTAGAAAAAGGTACACTCAATTCTGGCTCTATTTCAGGAGAACCTTGACTCCCTAGAATCCCATCCATTAATTTGGTTGAGTCTCACCAAGTCCATGTTAAGAACTCCCAAGCTTGGCTACTCCTTGGCTGAGCTAACCTGTAGCAAGGGATGACTAGACCTGGCAATGACAGGCAGAACTGGCCATAAAAGCTTTAGGGGTCAAACCCTTGTATTCCTATTTGACATAGGGGATCTTGCTACCTTGAATGTAGCTGAAGCAAACAGGCACTTAAAATTAGGAAAGAAGGGGACTGAAGTTAGTGTATCTTTCTGGTTAATATTTTGAGTTAAAACAATGCCTTTTAGAACAAGTAATTCACCACAGTCCCCAGTAGTGAATTAAGGACCAGAATCCATGATTTCTCACAAAGAAAAAGAAAGAAAGACAACTGAGCATGCATTTATTTATTCAACAAATCTTTTTTTTTCTTTTTATTCAACAAATCTATATTGAGTTTCCACTGTATGCCAGGCCTTCTTCCAGGAATGGAGACATAACAAGGAACAAAACAGACAAAGTAGCTGCCATGCGGAACATGCTTTTTTGTCGAGGTGGAGGATGAAGACAATAAGCATGTAAACAAACAATTATAGGATATAATGTCACAGGGTCGTAAGTGCCAGAAAGAAAAATACAGTAAAGGAAAGACAAAAAGAGCAATGGGAAGGTTTTATGACAGAGGAGAGTTAGGGGAGGTTTGGCTGAGAAAAAGACACTTGAACAGATGCCAGAATAGAGTGAAGGAACAAGCCATGCAAGCATCTGGGGAAAGATTTTTCCAGGAAAACAGAACAGGAAATGCAAAAGCCCTGGAGAGAGAATGTGCTCCATGTGTTAGAAGCAGATAGGAGGCCGCTGCAGTAGGAGAGGGTGAATAGGGGAGATAGTGGAGCAAAGTCCAGGAGGGATGCCAGAGTCAAACCATGTGAGGGTTTAGAGGCCACAGGAGGGACTTTGTCTTCTAAGACTCATGGGAAGCCACCAGAAGGAGGCTTTTCAGAAGGGCAGTATCACAATCTGACTTAAATTTTATGACAGCTCACTCTAGATGCTGTGTGGAAGGGAGTAGGAGGGTGAGTGTGAAAGCAGAGATGAGAAAAGAGAATGTTTCTATTTCCCTTTCTGCATGGTATTGGTGATTTTTGATGGTCTCAGGGAAGAGAACATAGATATGAAGATTGCTGGATCAGGGGCAGCTGGGTGGCTCAATCTGTCAATTAAGAGTCTGCCTTTAGCTCAAGTTCATGATCTCAGGGCCCTGGGATCCAGTCCCAGGGAGAGGAAGTCTGCTTCTCCCTCTCCCTCTGCCCACTTGTGCTCTTTCTCTCTCTCTCTCTCTCTCTCTCTCTCTCTCTAATAAATAAATAAAATCTAAAAAAAAAAAAGATTATTGGATCAAACTCAATCCTTCAGACCAGTTCATTCTATCAGTATGCAGGCCCTAGAAATGAGACAGTAATCACCCACCTAATACTAGCTGTGATACTGTGACTTACAACGAATTTACATATATTTGGTCTTTGTCTCCATTTCTGGCACAGAGTTTCTAAAACCTTTGGAATTTCCTAAGTGATAAGAGTGACAACAGTGTATTTGGTTGTGTTAATAAGGTGTCTTTAAGGCCGAACCTAAGGATGGGGGCTGGTTACATGGAGAACCAACCATATGACTAAAGAGTTGGATCATTCAGTCCCATCCCCCTGATCTCTGGGGAAAGGAGGGGGCTGGAAGTTGAATCAATCGCCAATGGTCAGTAATTTAATCAACCATTCCTATGTAATGAAACCTCCATGAAAACCAAAAAGGACAGGGTTCCAAGAGCTTCCAGGTTGGTGAACACACAGAAATTTGGGGAGAGTGGCTTGCTCTAGAGAGGGCATGGAAGGTCCACATCCTCCTTTGCCCCCATACCTTGCCTTAGGCATCCCTTACATCTGGAAGTTCCTGAGTTATATTCTTTTATAATAAACCAGGAATCTAGTAAGTAAAATGTTCCTTTGAGTTTTGTGAGCTCCTCTAGCAAATTAATCAAACCTACATTGAGGGTCTTGGGAACGTCCAATCAATCTATAGATGGCCAGTCTGAAGCCTAGATGACAAACTGCCTTGTGATTGGTATCTTTTTTTTTTTTTAAGCTAAACTTCTTCTTCTTTTTTTTTAAGATTTTATTTATTCATAGACACAGAGAGAGAAGGGCAGAGACACAGACAGAGGGAGAAGCAGGCTCCACACAGGGAGCCCGATGTGGGACTTGATCCTGGGTCTCCAGGATCACACCCCAGGCTGCGCCAAACCGCTGCACCACGGGGGCTGCCCTTGTGATTGGTATCTGATGTGCGGAAGTAGGGGGCAGTCTTGTAGGACTGAGCCTTTAACCTGTGGAATATGACACTGTTTCCAGGTAGATAGTGTCAGATTTGATTTGAATTGCAGCACACCCAGCAGGTATCTGAAAATGGCTTTGTGGTGTGTGAGGTTGCAGGTGTGGCCCATACCTCCTTGTGAAGCAACAAGAAATATTGCATCCTAGCATCTAAAGGATTTAGGGATTGTGGTCTCCATCATATTTCCATTAAGTCACCAATCTGGCACCTGTAGAATGAATCTAGTAGGATGATTAGAGACTACTGCAAACTCAACCAAGTAATGGCTTGATCACAGCTTCCACGCCAGATACAGTATCTTAGATAGGGATTAGTATGACCTCAGGCACATAGACTGCAAGAATCTGCCAACAGACATTCCTAGACACAGTGTTTCTGTTGGACACTGGTACCCAGCAAAATCAGTTGCAAGAACAGATGATAATCTAGCTAGACTTCTGAGACAAGTCTCAACCCTGAAGGTCTAAACCAATAATACCCCACTTTGGAAAGGTAATTGAGATAACAGTTGAAGTCTCTTTCTTTCTCCAGTCTGGAAGAGTGTCAAGATAGCTTTCCACAGCCATCAAAAAGAATGAAATCTTGCCATCTGCAACGATGTGGATAGAACTGGAGAATATTATGTTAAGCAAAGTTAAGTCATTCAGAGAATGACAAATACCATATGATTTCACTCATATCTGGAATTTAAGAAACAAAACAGATGAACACAGGGGAAGGGAAGGAAAAATAAAAGAAGATGAAAATTGAGAGGGAGGCAAACCACAAGAGATGCTGAACTCTAGGAAACTGAGGGTTGCTGGAGGGGAGATGGTGAGGGGATGAGGTAATTAGGTGATGGGCATTATGGAGGGCACTTGATGTAATGAGCACTGGAGAGTATATGAACTGGTGAATCACTAAATTCTATCCTTGGAACTAATAATACAGTATATGTTAACTAAATTGAATTTAAATTTAAAAAAAAATTAAAGATATTTTTCCATAGATCAAGCTTGTCTACTCGGTCATTTTTACACCATTTTTGTAAATATTCCTGTTCACATTCTACTTCAGCTTTGGATGTGGTTACCAGGGGTCTAACCCTTGGATTTCTAGACAGGATTGCCCTCTCTGGCCAAATGTGCACTTTCCTTAGAAAGCCATATTCCAGCAATGAAACTTGTGCTCTTGTGTATACCACCTGCACATACATTATGTAGGCCATATGTAAATACCCAAAAGAACAATCACGGTTCTTAAGCACTCTGAAAATTTTTCTATGTAAATTATTATAAACAATTTCAAAGACTGGGACGATGGAAGTCAATTTTGATTTTGCAGATGTGTTCTTGTCTATCCCAATCAGAAAAGGAGGACCAGAAACAGTTTGAGTTCACACCTAATAGACAACAATATACGTTTACAGTTTTCCCTCAGTGTTATATTAACTCTTTCCTTCTGTCATAGTATAGGTCAAAGAGATCTAGATCATCTTGAGAGCCCACAGAACATCCCATTAATCTATGACACTGGTAACACTGTGTTGATTGGACCAGATAACATCAGACGCCTTGGTAGGACACATGTCCTCCAGAGGGTGAGAGGCTTGCTATATAGCTGAAGGAATATTTTATCTTGTATCTTCTACCGTGAAGAAGGAAGCACGGTGCCTTCTGGGCCTCTTTGAGTTCCAAAGACAACACGTTATACAACTAGAGATAAGGCTTTGACCCATATACTGGGTGACACAAAAGGCTGTCAGGCTTGAGTGAGTCCCAGAGCAGGAAATAGGTCTGCATGAAGTCCAAGCTATGGTGCTAGCAACCCTGTCATCAGGCCCTCTGGTGTCAGAGACACAGTGCAGTCTTTACAGCAAGTCCCAGTGGAGAGCCCCAACACAGGCTAACCTCTCCAAGTACTGCCTCTGAACTGGTCCTCAAATTATGCCTTCCACAGGCTGCTCCGACACTCCCTCAGCATGGCAGTTTCTGGTGGGACGGAATGTGATAGGACCATGATCGCAGGCCCACTCCCACATTTCCTATGCTGTAGAGTGAGTCTGAGTCCCTGCCTGGTCTGATACAACGTTACGTGGAATACCAGACCAGTCTGGGGTTTTTTTGTTTTTTAAGATTTTATTTATTCATGAAAGACACACAGAAAGAGAGAGGCATAGACATAGGCAGAGGGAGAAGCAGGCTCCATGCAGGGAACCTGATGTGGGACTAGATCTCAGAAATCCAGGATCACTCCCTGAGCTGAAGGCAGACGCTCAACCACTGAGCCACCCAGGTGTCCCCAGACCAGTGTATTAACCACTTTTTTAAAAAAGATTATTTATTTATTTATTCATAGAGACACAGAGAGAGAAAGAGAGGCAGAGACACAGGCAGAGGGAGAAGCAGGCTCCATGCAGAGAGCCCGACATAGGACTCGATCCAGGGTCTCCAGGATCAGGCCTGGGGCTACAGGCAGCACTAAACCGCTGCGTCACTGGGGCTGCCCGTAAACACTTTATAAACCCTTACAGAATGGTTCTGGCTGAGGCTCAGAATGTAGAGAAAGGCAAACCCAGGCTCAGAATATGTGTCTATTCTTGAGAAGAAACTACTGGCCCTTCCAGGATAAAATGGATTCAACAGGGTCAGTTGAGCATCTGCCTTCGGCTCAGGTCATGACCCCAGTGTCCTGGGATGAAGTCATAGGGCTCCCCGCAGGGAGCCTGCTTCTTCTGCCTATATCTCTGCCTCTCTCTGTGTGTCTCTCATGAGAAAATAAATAAAATTAAAAAAAAAATGGACCCAATATAGTCAATTTCTCTCCCAGGGTCAGTTGCTGGCAGCTGGACATTCATCAGTGGCAGTCTTGGTAAGTGTGAATCAATAATGCTTATTCCCTGCATAATCTCCTGTCCCACTACCATGGCCACTTGATTCATGTGTCTATCATGCTGGCACTGAAATGATGAATGATAGGACTAGCTGTCAGTCAACTGACCAGGTCATTTTGTCTACTTGGTTGTTTCATGCCTCTTCTGCTGCTACTCTCTGAGACATGTTAACATTTGACACGTTTCATGCCCACACCTGTATTTCTATTCATATACTTCTATGCCAGACTTCCTAGTCTGTAACCTTCCAACCTCCTTTCCTTCCAGACCGCTAGTCAACTGGCCAGGCCATCTGCCACTGTCCATGAGTTCCTATATATTCTAACCCCAGTGTACATCTCTTCCACACAAAGTACACTACTCAAAGTTCTATCTACTGGGAGGATTTCCCCTTGCCATTATCTTTTAAGGTTGCTGAGAGGTCTGTAGAAAAGATATGATCCATTTTTAGCTTGCCCTCATATGCAGGCTACACCCATCTGCAAAACAAACTTGACTGCTTTTTATTCTTTGGCTGGTCATGCAGAATGCCCATACAGTCCTGAGTACGCGCTGAAGAGGGGCACTGGGGCAATAGTGGTTAGGGACCATGGGGTTGTCTGGGATCCTGCTCATGCAACTTACTTGTACCCTCTGTTCCTGATATTCTCAATTCTAAATGTAGCACCTTCAGTTTATGATGGATTGTTGCTAGGACCCCCTTATTTAGGACTTGGTTGATCTGCCCCAGTTCATGATGAGAAATTTTACTGCATGATCGCTTGGTGACCAATTAACAGGCCTTCTATCTTGACCAGAGCTTTACAGCATGACAGGAATCATTTTTCAAAGACATGTGATTCTCTACTGCAGATAGCATGGCTGTGTTCTCACTTCCCAAGGCTCTAAATTGTGATCCCCCACTGGGACTTGCCATAAAATCCTTCCTTACCAATCACAACTCCAACACCATGCAGTGTGCAAGATCATATGGCCTGATTGACAGGGCTGCTCATACCTCACCCTGGGCCTGACACAGAGTGCTTTCCTGCACAAGATCCCACCCAAACCTAGCAGGCCTGCACATCATTGCTGCAGCAGAAACCAAAAAAGTACCTTTGCCTTCAAGTTTTTGTCTGTTTTTTATAAACATGACAATGAAGGTGGTTAAAACCTGGAGGACCCAGCAGAAATACTTCAATTTACATGTAGGAACCCAGCTTGGGTAAATAAAAGGTAGAGAATACAACCCCAAACCATCTAGGATCTTTCTTCTTAAGGCATGCAAATATCAAACTTTCTAGTTGATTAGTCAGGCATGAGAATTCTACCTTGAAAACAAAAAAGTACATCCTGTTGTCCTCATGTCTTGATCTCAGATGGGTTCTTGTCAGATATTAATACATTACATTTTTTTAAGCAGAGGAAGTGGCTAGGGCAAATTATTTTCTCAAAGGCTGAGAATAGGTCAATGCTTCATTTCCTCCCACCACACACTCAGAAAAGATAGCTATCTGGCTGGAATTCATAAAGTTTTCACTGCCTCAAGTCTAGCAGAAGGGTCCCAACAATAATACAGTGTCCTAAGTGACCCAATTTTCTACTATAAATAAAAGCTTTGTACTTGTGATTATTTTAGGGGAATCCACTCTGGAAAATGTTCAGAAAAGTTCAAGCTTGGCTGGTACTGTTTTCCTGTCTCATGTCCTTTATTTATTTATTTTTAAAGATTTTATTTATTTATTCATGGGAGACAGATTGAGAGAGAGGCAGAGACACAGGCAGAGGGAGAAGCAGGCCCCATGCAGGGAGCCCGACATGGGACTCGATCCCAGGACTCCAGGATCACGCCCTGGGCCGAAGGCAGGCACTAAACTGCTGAACCACCCAGGGATCCCTAACTACTATAATCTTATGCTAAGTATAATCATATTTAATTTTCCAGAAAAATCTAGTAAAGTAAGGTTATGTGAGGGGTTTAAGAGGCCAATCCTGGTCTTAATGATTTGCTAGGAAAACACAGCATATTGTCACACTCATGGCGTTGAGTTATAACAGTAGTAAGTAGATACAAAGAAAAATTGGCATTGGGAGAGGTTGCATAGGGTGAAGTGTAAAGGAAGCCCTGAGCTTTCAAGAGTCTCCTCCTAGTATAGTCATGCAGGATATGTTTAATTCCTCTAGAAATGAGCTCTGACAATGCATGCAAGATGTTATCTACCAGAGAAAGCTCATTGGAAGACTCAGTGCCCAAGATTTTTATGGGGGCCTGCACATACAGGCACTCTGTACTTAGCATGTCTCAAATTCCAGACTCCCAGAAAGAACTCAGGTGTTTGGCATAAACCATATTACTTGCACGATTTCTCCTCAGTGAGCAACTCTTAATGTGACAATGGTGGGGACTCTTGCCAAATCCAAACTGCCAATCAAGGGCCAACCTTGCAAGCAGGCCTTTCAAAGAGTGGCAATCTCAGGACCGCTGTGCCTGTCTTTGCTTTGTCTTGTAGCTGATTTTCTGCATACAGGCATGATTATCCTTTTCTGCATACAGGCACGATTATTCCGATTATCCCTCTTAAAATATATTTTACATGGGGGATCCCTGGGTGGCTCAGCAGTCTAGCGCCTGCCTTTGGCCCAGGGCATGGTCCTGGTCTCCCAGGATCAAGTCCCGCCATTGGGCTCCCTGCATGGAGCCTGCTTCTCTCTCTGCCTGTGTCTCTGCCTCTCTTTGTCTGTATCTCTGATGAATAATAAATAAAATCTTAAAAAATAAATAAAATACCTATATTATATTTTTATATTTATATATATTATCCATTTTTAAAAGATGTAAAACTGAAACTCAAATAGGCTATCTTGCTTTAAACCATACATGTCATATATGGCAAAGCCAGTATCTGAACCACAGTATATCTGCCTCCAGAAGCTGTGTGGTTTTATTTTTATATATATATATATATTTTTTAATTTGTATTTATTTATGATAGTCACACACAGAGAGAGAGAGAGAGAGAGGAGGCAGAGACACAGGCAGAGGGAGAAGCAGGCTCCATGCACCGGGAGCCCGACGTGGAATTCGATCCCGGGTCTCCAGGATCGCGCCCTGGGCCAAAGGCAGGCGCTAAACCGCTGCGCCACCCAGGGATCCCAGCTGTGTGGTTTTACTACTATGTTGTTGTATATCAAATCATAGCATCTAATGTACATGAAATGTATTTCACACTGAGATTATCTTACATGCATACAGATTCCTCTATGAATAAATCCTTCCACTGATAATTATAGCTGCTATCAGCCTACAGACAGAAGGAAGAAAAGGAAGAGGTTTTAGTCTCAATATTTCTCATTTCTAAAAGACGTAAGAGGACTTCTGCTTTCCAGTATTGCATCTAAGAAGCTTAGAAGTTGTCACTCCATCGTAACAAAAAGTAAAAAGCTGAACAAACTAAAATATCAACATTTCTTTTTAGATTCCTTAGAAAAGGGAAGTCCCTGGGCAAACCACTGTCCCCCTCCCCCCAAATTGGAGAGACTGACAGGTAGATACAGAGAACTCACCAAAGCAAATACTGCCAGGGGAACCAGTGTCAGGGCAGGGAAACCTGAACTCTCACTGATGAATTACTGGAGGCTCAGTGTAGACAAGTCCAAGAGATACAAACTCCAGGGAACTCAGTTATCAGCAGGACCCCATCCTTCTGCTGTATGTCCTGGAGCTCTACCACTTTCTCCCCTGGCAGGAGGAGGGGAAAAAGGAACTATTTTGAAATACATTAGATCAGGGTACCTGGCTGGCCCAGTCAGTAAAGTATATGACTCTGGACCTCGGGATTGTAGGTTTAGCCCTACCTTCAGTGTAGAGACTTACTTAAAAATAAAACCTAAAAGGGATGCCTTGATGGCCTAGTTGGTTAAGTGTCTGCCTTTGGCTCAGGTCATGATCTCAGAGTCCTAGGATGGAGTCATGCATTGGGCTCCCTGCTCAGTGGGGAGTCTGCTCCCTCTACCTCTCCCCGCTGCTCGCAATCTCTCTCTCTCAAATAAATAGATAAAAATATTTTTTAAAAAAGTAAGTGGATGGGACAAACATTAGAAACACAGACTCAAATACAGAGTAAAAAATTGGTGGTTGCTGGAACGGAGGTGGGTAAGGGCACGGGCAACATAGATAAAAGGAATTAATAGGAATAAAATTCCAGTTATAAAATAAACAAGTCATGGAGATGAAAAGTACAACATAGAGAATATAGCCAATAACACTGGTAGAAATTAATGAAGAAATGCGTATTTGTGAGCCTTTTAACACAAAAATAAGGCCGCCCATGAATGGGGTTTATCTGCCCTCTTCACTGTAATAAAGCAGAAATACAAAAACATAAATACATTGTCTAAAAATAATAATCAATCTATTCTTATCCATTTCTGCAGTGCAGAGAAACTACTTTGTAGTGTCTATACCATGATGTTTGCTCTGCAAGCTTCTTGCATTTGATTTGCAAAGCAGAAAAGGATCCTCCTATAGGGCATCATTTATATATCAGCACAACAAATACTTTTATCAACTGCCAATCCTAAGAAAATGAGGGGCCATTCATGCTTCATCTCAGCTGCACGTTTCCTATCAAATCATAGCAGCTTTATATAAATGAATCAGGGTAAGACTTAAGGAAGGAAGTCAGTGATTACTTCACTCTCCCCCTAACCCGTATGTCCTTTCTTTGTCTCCCTAAACAATGCTTTTATGACCCAAATGCCACTCTGAGTCTTGGTAAAAATTTCAGCCCCATAATTTGCAAATGAAGTGAGCTTGAGCAGGCTACTATGACTTTCTGAATCTCAGTTTTCTCATCTGTAAAATGGGGACAAGAATATATCTTATGAAATGACTATAAGGATTTAATGACATAATGCATGTAAAGTTCTTGGCACACTGGCTGGCATTAAAAACATACTCAATTTAATTTGTTTAATTACTATCACTCTAAACACAAATGCCATTAAGTGATCACCCACAATCTTTTTTGAAATCAACGCAATCTATTAGAACAGACTTTTTCTTTCTCTCTCTCTTTATTTTCCCCTCCTCCTTCTCTGTCTCTTATTTTTTTCCCCAGTAGCATTTATGCAATGCTAGCATTATTCTTCTCTATGGGGGCTGGATATTGGGAAAGTCATGGAAAGATCCAAATGGGACATTTGGAGCCAAATGTTGAGTGTTGGGATTCATCTGGGACTTTTCCTGTGCTCATGAGCAAGAGCTGAATGTCAGAAGATGCCAGACAGCAGGAAAGTGAGAACCAGCTGCGACCTGGAGATAACTTTGGAGCTAGGAATGCGGCTGCATTCGCTAGCACTTTTTTGTAATCTTTCTTTTTTTTACCTTTTTTTTTTTTAAGAATTTATTTATTTATTTATTTATTTATTTATGATAGACATAGAGAGAGAAAGAGAGGCAGAGACACAGGAGGAGGGAGAAGCAGGCTCCATGCACCGGGAGCCCGACGTGGGACTCGATCCCGGGACTCCAGGATCGCGCCCTGGGCCAAAGGCAGATGCTCAACCACTGAGCCACCCAGGTGTCCCTTTTGTAATCTTTCCTGATAAACTTCTACTTATTTGGCACGTGGGTGCCTAAGGTAATGGGATGATGGGAGGGAATTGTGCAACAGATTATCCTAATATATTTAAACTTTACTAAAGTTTACTCCTTCAAGGGCAGCCCGGGTGGCTCAGCGGTTTAGTGCCACCTTAGGCCCAGGGCGTGATCCTGGAGACCCGGGATCGAGTCCCACGTCAGGCTCCCCACATGGAGCCTGCTTCTCCCTCTGCCTGTGTCTCTGCCCCTCTCTCTCTCTCTTTCTCTCTCTCTCTCTCTCAAATAAAAAAAAAAAAGTTTACTCCTTCAAGGTAAAGCTATAACAGTACGTAGCCAGCTGCCAAGATGCCAGCAAGCATCATGAGCTTAGACTGGCTTATCTTTCCTACATTTCCTTGTAACCCCACTTGGGCCCAGCAGTAGTAGTGTTTTGTGAGGAATTGGGAGTGCTGGTAGCAGTAAGAGTTTGCTTATTAAAGGATCTAGTTTGGGCAGCCCTGATGGCTCAGTGGTTTAGCGCTGCCTTCAGCCTAGGGTGTGATCCTGAAGACCAGGGATCGAGGCCAACGTCAGGCTTCTTGCATGCATGGAGTCTGCCTGTGTCTCTGCCTCTCTCTCTCTTCTGCATCTCTCATGAATAAATAAATAAAATCTTTAAAAAAAAAAGTATCTAGTTTTCATTGTGATGAGAATTTTACAATTTATACAAATTTTAAATCATTAGGCTATACACCTGAATTTATGTTATATGCCAATTATACCTCAATAATAATAATAATAATAATAAAGCCCCTCCCCCATAAGGATCTAGAACATTTTACCCTAAGTTTAAAAAAAAAGGCTCAAAATTTGTAGTCACAAAGATTTGGAGTTCAAAGTTTACTTCTAGGGGTCCCTGGGTGGCACAGCAGTTTGGCGCCTGCCTTTGGCCCAGGGCGCAATCCTGGAGACCCGGGATCGAATCCCATGTCGGGCTCCCGGTGCATGGAGCCTGCTTCTCCCTCTGCCTGTGTCTCTGCCTCTCTCTCTCTCACACTGTGTGCCTATCATAAATAAATAAAAAATAAAAAAATAAAGTTGTTTAAAAAAAAACAAAGTTTACTTCTACCATTTATAGCTCTGTGTCTTTGGATATGTTCCTTTACCTCTGGAGCCTTGGAAAACAAGACAACAGCATCTGTTCTCACTACTTTAGGATTCAAATGGAAGGATGGCTGGTTGGCCTAGCTGGTGGAGATCTCAGGATTATAAGTTTGAGCCCCACGTTGAGTGTAGAGAGGACTTAAAAACAAAACAAAACAAAATCTAAGAGTCATATGGATTAGCAATTGTAGAAATGTGTTATAAAATGCCACATCATAACAATATTATGGTACCACCTAAAGACTGCCTGGGAGTAAGGCTTTATGCAAACTTTTCAGAGAAAGGTGTTTCCTGCCTCCAAGAATGAGCTGAATGAACTGAACCAGAAGGTGACACTCCCCAATAATCCAGCAATTTAATGAACACCCCAAATAAAAACTTGGGAAAAGGGGACACCTGGCTGGCTCATTCAGTAGAGCACATGACTTTTAATTTTGAGTTCATGAGTTGTCACCCCATGTTGGGTATAGAGTTTACTTAAAAAAACAAAACAAGGGATGCCTGGGTAGCTCAACAGTTGAACATCTGCCTTCAGCTCAGGGCATGATTCCAGAATCAAGTCCCACATCAGGCTCCCTGCAAAGAACCTACTTCTCCCTCTGCCTATGTCTCTGCCTCTCTCTGTGTGCGTCTCATGAATAAATAAATAAAACTTCAAAAAAAAAAAAAAACAACTCTAGAAAAGTACTAGTTTCAACATAATATTTTTAAAAACTATTAATTGCTTTCTTTCATAAATTTCTCAATAGGAAACACTACACTTAAAACAAAATTAAAACTGTAAAATTAAAAGTTCACCCAATGTTTAAAATGACAAGCCTGGCCATTTATTTATTAAAAAACTAAAATAGGGCAGCCCTGGTGGCTCAGCGGCTTAGCGCCACCTTCAGCCCCGGGTGTGATCCTGAAGACCTGGGATCCAGTCCCATGTCAGGCTCCCTGCAAGGAGCCTGCTTCTCCCTCTGCCTGTGTCTTTGCCTCTGTGTGTGTGTGTGTGTGTGTGTGTGTGTGTGTGTCTCATGAATGAATGAATGAATGAATAAATAAATAAATAAATAAATAAATAAATAAATAAATAAATTAGAGATCTGAAGTAGTGCAGGTCCCTTCAGACTTTATTATCTATAGGAATAATGGTATGGTCTGTAAGCCACCTGGAATTATCTCAGAAAGATGCTGTTAGCAAATATGAGTAAAATTGCTAAATATTTTTCAGTTTGATTTGTTAACCTATTAAAAGGTTTTTTTTTTTCTATTAAAAGGTTTGATAGGCCATGCCTCAGTTTCCTCGTAGTAAGTATTATGGATTATTTTTATTTATGATTGATTTTGTCTTTGAATATTTATTCTATCATGTGACATACATAAATGTTATATGGGAGTAAATTTGCCTGAGCCCATTAATAACAGCAGAGCAAGTCAAATTTCGACAAATGTGAAGATCATGGTTGCCTAAGATCATTTTTTAAAATATAGACTTCAAAAAATAAAAAAATAATAAAACAGACTTCCTTTTTCTATCTGTTCTGTCTTCAGAGATGCCAATCCTTTGTAAAGAACATGAACAAAACATAAAGGTATATTTCCATCTCTGCAGGATAGTTTTCACTTCACTGAAACCTAATACATAGATTTTGTGTAGAATATTCTAAAATTATTGGGGTGCCTATATTAACATTTAATCAGGTTTTTAAATTGTTTTTTTCATTGAAAATTATTTTTTTATTATATGCTGTATTTTACAAAGTTTGCAACATTTTCAAAGAATTTTCCTCTCCGTATGAATAGTCTTTTTTCTCCTTAGTTACGTAATAAGTGGAACTATGCGAAAGAAGCCATTGGTTTAAAAATACATGGCAATATAAAAGCCTTTTGTTTTCGTTTGCTTTGAGGAAATTCAATATAGTGGTGTAGCAAGGTTGGCAGGGGTGCTCTTAGAGAGAAAAGGAGGCCCCCATGCCCCACTTTCAAGTGTTTGAAACTGAACTTGTATTCTAGGCCATGCACTATGTGTGGCGGTTAAGTCCTTGAATTAGAATATTTTGCATAGACGAAGAGAGCCCTTTTTATTAAAGTAAGTGTTTCGGGGATCCCTGGGTGGCGCAGCGGTTTAGCGCCTGCCTTTGGCCCAGGGCGCGATCCTGGAGACCCGGGATCGAATCCCACGTCGGGCTCCCGGTGCATGGAGCCTGCTTCTCCCTCTGCCTATGTCTCTGCCTCTCTCTCTCTCTCTCTCTCTCTCTCTCTCTGTGGACTATCATAAATAAAAAAAAATAAAAAATAAATAAATAAAGGAAGTGTTTCGTAATATATATGGGAAACAAAAATAAGGTGGAGGCAATTGGTATCGCACTGTGATGTCAGACTGCTAGTGCCAGATTCTTCATGTCCCAAAACACGGTAGTCCTTGGTGGTTGGATGCGGGATAATTTCAGCCCTCTGTTGGCATTGACACTATGAAAGGAAAATACAAAGTGAATATGGTTATTTTGATGCACTCTCTGTTAACAAAGACATACAGATTACCTCTCCACATCTGGTTCACTGTCAAGTGACTCATCATTTTTGGCTACTATGCTAATTGTACATGTCTATATCACCACAACGGAGCTCGAAAATCATCATGGCTAAAAAAAAAAAAAACAAACACAGAATATAGTGGTTTCATTTTTTAAAAATAGAAAGTGGCATCGATTTTTTTTTTTTTTTTTTTTTGTACGCAGAGGAGCTTGGGTCATTATGATGAGGGATGGCAGCAGGAAAATGTTCACCTTTAGCCCAGGAGGCTGACTGATAGCCTGCATATTTCCCATGAGGATCAAATACGGCTGATAGCAAAATTCTGAAAGGGTCTCATGATTGCTTGTGTTTCTCACACATAGTTAATATTCAATTGAATGATAAGCACCAGAGAAATCTTGCAAAAGTAGTTTTACGAGTACAAATTCGAAGAAGACATTTATGGTCTAGTACTCCCTGAACGTCCCCTCGCCTTTGAGCACTAAGTGGATAACCACCAGCTCCATACAGTGGAAGTGTAGCTCTTTCTGCCCCCACCCTCCCACCCCTAGCTCTTTCTATCCCCCTGCTACTCCTAGCATACAATGTCTCAAGAATCCTTTCTTACCAGTAATGCTCCCCAACTCTGCAATAATTGTATCTAAAATGGTCCTATTATCCAAGTTACTCCTTTAATAATTGGAAGTTCAGAAGCTGTTTGTGTAAGTGATCCTTCAAAACTCTTACCGAGGAGGAAGAACAAAGTCAACACAGTTGAGTATTTAATAATGGGCAATACAGGAGGTGACTTTTCTCTCTGAAAAAGTTGAGGCTCTCTTGCTAACCCAGCATCAGAAGAATTAGCCGGTCTGTCAGGTGCGCCAACATACTTCTTTAGTATCTTAGATAAAACCTAATAGTTTTCAACTAACAGAATATCACAAGAATGGAGACCTCTCTTTTGAACACATGAAGACATCTAACATGGAGGAGTATGTAGAGTTTCCCATCAGTTGTGCTATAGAGTCAGATTCTCCATTGTCTTTTCAGAAATGCTCCACTCTGCCACGAGAGGGCACTATGGGCACACTGGGCAGAGAGAGAGCCAAAGGCTTTTTAAGTACATCTGCATCTTTTTTTTTTTTTTTTAAGATTTTATTTATTTATTCGCGAGAGACACACACAGAGAGAGGCAGAGACACAGGCAGAGGGAGAAGCAGGCTCCATGCAGGGAGCCCGTACATCTGCCTCTTGTTCTTGGTTTTTTTCAGAAGAAACAAAACTAGCCAGTGTGGGTAGGAAGATCAGAGCCTGGGGATAGGTTGCTGCAGCACTTCTGTGCAACTTCCAGCTTTTTTTTTTTTTTTTTTTTTTTAAGAAAGATATAGGAGGATAGGGGGTCAGCAGAGGGAGAGAAAAAGAAACTTAAGCCCAGTGCTAAACTGACCAGGGCTGGGCCGCCTGGGTGGCTCAGCGATTTGGCGCCTGCCTTCAGCCCAGGGTGTGTCCTGGAGACCAGGAATTGAGTCCCTCCTCGGAATCCCTGCATGGAGCCTGCTTCTCCCTCTGCCTGTGTCTCTGCCTCTCTCTCTCTCTCTCTCTCCCTCCCTCTCTCTCCTTTCTCTCTCTCTGTGTCTCTCATGAATAAATAAATTAAAAAATATTTTAAAAAAAATTTTTTTAATTTATTTATTTATGATAGTCACAGAGAGAGAGAGAGAGAGAGAGAGGCAGAGACTTAGGCAGAGGGAGAAGCAGGCTCCATGCACCGGGAGCCCGACGTGGGATTCGATCCCGGGTCTCCAGGATCGCGCCCTGGGCCAAAGGCAGGCGCCAAACCGCTGCGCCACCCAGGGATCCCAATAAATTAAAAATATTAAAAAATAAAATAAAATAAACTGACCAGGGCTGGATCTCACAATCTGAAATCATGACCTGAGCCAAAACTGGGAGGCTTAACCAACGGAGCCACCCAGACACCCCTAACTTCAAACTTATTTATGATGTACCTAGTCATCTCAGCCCAGAGAAAAGCCTGAGTTCAGCCTTGATTCAGATGGGAACACACAGTGTAATAATGATTGAATGATTGTTGTTAGAGGTTGCTGGCAATGTGGACAAGGAATTCAGAATTGAGGGAAAAAAAAAAATACTGAGGAGAGGCCTCTGTGTTTGAGACAGTCCACTGCAACAAAAATCAGAACAAGGGGCACCCAAGTGGCTCAGCAGTTTAGCGCCACCTTCAGCCCAGGGCGTGATCCTGGAGACCGGGGATCCTCCCACGTCAGGCTCCCTGCATGGAGCCTGCTTCTCCCTCTACCTGTGTCTCTGTATCTCTGTCTCTCTGTCTCTCTATCTCTCTGTCTCTCTCTGTGTCTCTGATGAATAAATAAATAAAATCTTTTTTAAAAAATCAGAGCAAGCCTGGGAGTCAGAAAACCTTTTCATTCTCAGCTATACCAATTTCTGAGTAACTTTGTACACAGTAAGAGGAAGAACCAAGTTCTATATATAAATATTTTGTTTGAAAGAATAGATTCATACTTTTTATGCATAGTATGTTTAAGGATTTTACTCCAGGGGTGTCTGGTCTGCTCAGTGGTAAGCATCTGACTTGATCTCAGGTTCATGAGTTCAATTGTCACACTGGGTATAGAGATCACTAAAAAAAATAAACTAATATTTATGATATTAATATTTACTTTTTTAAGATTTATTATTTATTCATGAGAGACACATAGAGAGAGAGGCAGAGACATAGGCAGAGGGAGAAGCAGGCTCCCCGCAGGGAGCCTGACGTGGGACTCCATCCAGGATCCTGGGATCATGCCCTGAGCTGAAGGCAGATGCTCAACTGCTGAGCCACCCTGGCGTCCCTTAATATTTATTTTTAATATTTATATTAATATTTTAAAATGTAATGTTAAAATAATTCAAGCTAACTGAATTTAATATCTAGCAGACAACAGAGAGCAATGGCTAATGTTCTTGGAGAAATTTTAAAAGTTGTGCATATTTGATTCAATACTTGAGACTCTTCTAAAAGCAGACCTGGAATGTCTCAAGATAAAAATGTCCAGGAACACCTGGGTGGCTCAGCGGTTGAGCGGCTGCCTTCGGCCTGGGGCGTTATCCTGGAGTCCTGGGATCAAGTCCCATGTCAGGCTCCCTGCATGGAGCCTGCTTCTCCCTCTGCCTATGTCTATGCCTCTCTCTTTCTGTGTCTCTCATGAATAAATAAATAAAATCTTTAAAAATATATTTTTAGGGACGTCTGGGTGGCTCAGCGGTTGAGCGTCTGCCTTCGGCTCAGGGCATGATCCCAGGATCCTGGATCGAGTCCCGCATCGGGCTCCCTGCATGGAGCCTGCTTCTCCCACTGCCTATGTCTCTGCCTCTCTCTGTGTGTGTCTCTCATGAAGAAATAAATAAATCTTTAAAAATATATTTTTAAAAAAAGATAAAAATGTCCAGCTTTCCAAAGGCAGAATTTTATAAGGGGGAAAACATCTATATTGATGAATTGTTCAAAATATTAAAGAAAATATACAGGAAGTAGCTGATACATAATACGGGGTCTGTTTTTCTGTTTTTAAATAACATTATGAGTGATGCCTACAGTTAAAGCAGCTCTCTCTAGCTCTTATATTGAACCTGGAAACAGCAGGACCATGTCATGTCCAGGTACATCACACTGGCATGTCTATAAGGAAGACAAATCCTGCTCCAAAGAGCCATGAAGAGTTACACAGATCTTATTACCTTTGGGTCTCTTGAAAAGGCAGCAGAAGACGGAATTTCATTGCATGACACAGAGCAAATCATCATAAACATCTTCCTTAGCAAACACTTACCATTCCAGCCTTTCTTCTCAATTCTCCTCATTCTTGTCTCTGCCTGGGTGGTTCCTCGTGCCTGCTTGTGTAGAATACTCAGCTTTTCTCGTGGTACATCTTTTCCATTTCCTCTCTCAACCAAAGATACCCCTTGGAAAGTGAAAGAAGAAGACAGACTATATTTCTATGTCCGACACATAAGAAGTGATGGGAATAGCATACTGCCAAAAAAAGACGGGAAAGAACAGGAGAGAAAGAGTACTTCTTCTAAGAGATACTTTGTGAAATGATGCTTGCATTTGTTCGATTTGACATCAGCCAAATTTGACAATATCTGGCCCAATCACATTCCCAAAATCACAAATAAAATCAACAAACTCTTTGACCTGGTAGAGATCAACAAGTTGAAATCCCACATTTTACAGATCAGAAGGCTGAGACCAAGAGAGGGACTGGATTCTCCTAAGTTCTTCCACTGGTCACGGAGCTGGGTCCAGAACCCAAATCCATCCACCTTGACCTCCTTTGTCCATTACAGTACACTGCTTTGAGCTCAGTTTTTATTCTGAGCTTAGTTTCTTTTTAGCATACACATTAAATTGAGGTCTTCCTTCCAGAAAAGCCAAAATCTTAAAACAGAAATAAAATAATCTGGGGCATCTGGGTGGCTCAGTGGTTGAGCATATGCCTTTGGCTCAGGGCATGATCCTGGAGTTTTGGGATAGAGTCTAGTATCAGGCTCCCCACAGGCAGCCTGCTTCTCCCTCTGCCTGTGTCTCTCTGTGTCTCTCATGAATGAATAAATAAAATCTTAAAAGAAAAAAAAGAAATAAAATCATCTTTCTTAGAATCTTCTTCCCCCATTGCAATTATAGAAATACTTTTCTGCCTATATGCAGAGTAAATAATCAGTATTAAAGTATTATTGGTGCAAACATATTTATCTGAATGAAATATGAACTCACAACTTCGATATCAAGAGTCACATGCTCTATTGACTGAGCCAGCCAGGCAACTCTATACTTGTTTATTTTACTTTATTTTTTTAGAGATTTACTTATTTGAAAGACAGAGCGAGCACACAGTAAGAGGGAGAAGAAGACTCCCTGGTGAGCAGGGAGCCCGATGGGGGCTCATTCCCAGGACCATGGAATCACAGCTTGAGCCAAAGGCAGACACTTAACCAACTGAGCCACCAGTGCCCCTATACTTGTTTATTTAAAATAAAACACAACAGGGACACCTGGGTGGTGTAGTGCATTAGGTGTTCAATTGTTGGTTTTCAATCAGTTCATGGTATCAGGGTCATGGGATTGAGCCTACATCAGGCTCCATGCTCAGCAGGAGTCTGCTTGAGATCCTCTCTCTTTTCATCTCCCTTTGCCCCCACCCCTGCTCATGTTCTCTCTCTCTCTAAAATAGTAAATAAATAAATATAACTTTTTAAAAAATTTTTTTAACTTTTTTTCTGAAGGATACATTTAAAATAAAACACAACTATGGAACTTTTCAAAACTTGAGATTTATCTAATCATCTCTATTTCTGTGATAGGAAACATACAGAACTTTTTTCTTCTCTTTACCATTGATGGTTTTCTTCTCAGATCAAGTAAAACCCTTCATGAGACATACAAAATTCTGAATCGAATGCATTTTCAAGCACAGCTCTAGGCACAGGAGTTCAGTATGAGCAAGTCATTCTCTTGAGTGCCTCAGTTTAGTAAAACAATCTAGCCATGCTCACTCCTAGTTATTTGAACCATCCCACCAACCAGAATGGTTTTGGCCATGCTCCTCACTATCATCTTTTTTTTCTTTTAAGATTTTTATTTTTAAGTTATCTCTACACCCAACATGGGGCTTGAGCTTACAACCCCGAGATCAAGAGCTGCATGCTCATGGGGCAGCCTGGGTGGCTCAGCAGTTTAGCACCACTTTCAGCCCGGGATGTGATCCTAGAGACCTGGAATCGAGTCCTACATCAGGCTTGCCTGCATGAAGCCTGCTTCTTTCTCTGCCTGTGTCTCTGCCTCTCTCTCTCTCTCTCTCTCTCCCCCTCTGTGTGTGTGTGTATGTGTCTCTCATGAATAAATAAATAAAGTCTTAAAAAAAAAAAAAGAGTCTCATGCTCTACCAACTGAGGTAGCCAAGGGCTCCTCTCGCTGGCACCTTTTAAGTAACTCCACCAAAAACATTTTACATTTTTCTTTCCCAGCAGAATAAAAAAAAAAAAAAAAAAAACTACTCCAACAATACCTCTACTTTATGAAACACAAATATATTTCCTTTTTATCAAAATATTGTTACAGAGAAGAATTATCTTGACATTCCTGGTGGCATACCTAAGATACAGAAATAGACAATTGTCAGAAATATTTTTTTTATTTTTTTGAAGATTGTATTTATTCATGAGAGACAGAGAGAGAGAGGTAGAGACACAGGCAGAGGGAGAAGCAGGCTCTATGCAGGGAGCCTGACGTGGGACTCAATCCCAGGTCTTCAGGATCAGGCCCTGGCCTGAAGGCGGTGCTAAACTGCTGAGCCACCCGGGCTGCCCCAGAAATATTCTTTATCATAACTGCAGAAAGCAATATGACTATTTTTTTTTCTTAAAACAAACAACAAACATATATAAGAATTATCTGCTCTGGGATGAGTATTATCATCTGCAAACAGAAAGTAAGTTTAAGATGGTATCATGGGGCAGCCCGAGTGGCTCAGTGGTTTAGTGCCTGCCTTCGGCCCAGGGCATGATCTTGGAGTCCCAGGATCTAGTCCTACATTGGGCTCCCTGCATGGAGCCTGCTTGTCCCTCAGCCTGTGTCTCTACCTCTCTCTCTCTCTGTCTTTCATGAATAAATAAATAAAATATTTTTTTAAAAAAAGATAGCATCATGGATTTTGTGTAATTAGCAGGAAAACCAAAAAATCAGGGCACTTGGGTGGCTCAGTGGTTGAGCATCTGCCTTTGGCTCAGGGCATGATCCCAGGGTCCTGTGATGGAATCCTGCATCAGGTTCCCTGCGGAGAGGGAGCCTCTGCCTATGTCTCTGCCTCTCTCTGTGTGTCTCTTATAAATAAATAAATAAAATCTTAAAAAAAAAAGAAAAACAAAAAGATCATATATATAAAAATAGCTCAAGTATGATTCTCTTTATCTGGGAACAAACCTATCTATGAGCTTTTGTAACCTTTAGCTTGGTTTATATTAAGGAAATGTGGGGTGCCTGGCTAGCTCAGTTGGAAGAGAATGAGCCCCTCATCGGGTGTAGAAATTACTAAAATACAAAAAAATAAACAAACAAACAAATAAACTTTTATAAGTTAATTAAATAAGGAAATGTGTAGTGGTCAATCCCTACATTTAAGTATAACGGTAGAATGCTAACATTTTTCACTTATCACATTAGCCAAGATTTTAAAAGCTAACTCCCCATGGTAGTGAGGACACTGAGAGGTTTGCTAATGGTTTACATTGGTGGAAATGTAACTTGCTATACCCTTGATCAAAGGCAATTTGGCAGTGGATATTAAAACTTTTAAACCAAAACTAGTTATGACTTTGATCCAACAATTTGCTTTCAAGGATTTGCTTGTGAAAATAATCAGAGTTAGGCAAAAAGAAGATTTATCATTCATTACTTCAAATAACAAAAAGCTGAAGAGCATTTAAAAACCCGACAAAAGATGCATAAATATATATGATATAAGCATAAGATGAAACACTATGCAGCTGCCAAAAAATGCTATTAAAGAAGGTCTAGGGCAGCCCCGGTGGCACAGCGGTTTAGCGCCGCCTGCAGCCTGGGGTGTGATCCTGGAGACCCAGGATCAAGACCCACGTCGGGCTCCCTGCATGGAGCTTGCTTCTCCCTCTGCCTGTGTCTCTGCCCCTCTCTCTCTGTGTCTCTATGAATAAATAAATAAAATCTTTAAAAATTAAAAAAAAATAAAGAAGGTCTACTGGTATACAAGATTATTTATGATATATTTTAAGAAAAAAAGCATATAAAAATACATGTAAAATCCCTACTCATGTTTTTAAAGTTGTAAAGAATATATAACAAAAGCATCCTGAAGATGCCCCTGGAATGGTAATCACATACATGGCATTTATTTTCTTCTCTGTATTTTTGTGTGTTTTCTCTTTTTTTATTAAAGATTTTTATTTATTCATTCATGAGAGACACAGAGAGAGAGGCAGAGACACAGGCAGAGGGAGAAGCAGGCTCCATGCAGGGAGCTGACATGGGACTCCATCCTGGGTCTCCAGGATCATGCCCTGGGCTGAAGGTGGCCCTAAACAGCTGAGCCACCCGGGCTGCCCTTTTGTGCGCTTTCTAAATTTTCTTTCTTTCTTTCTTTTTTTTTTTAAGATTTTATTTATTTATTCATGAGAGACACAGAGAGAGAAGCAGAGACACAGAGGAGAAGCAGGCTCCATGCAGGGAGCCCGATGTGGGACTCGATCCCGGGACTCCAGGATCACGCCCTGAGCCGAAGGCAGATGCTCAACCGCTGAGCCACCCAGGTGCCCCTAAATTTTCTACAATAAACATGTAGTGCTCTTGTAGTTAAGAAAAAAATTCTGGGGCAATTGGCTGGCTCAGTCCACAGAGCATGAGACTCTTGATCTCAGGGTTGTAAGTTTGAGCCCCACGTTAAATGTGGAGATTACTTAAAAATAAAAATCTTTTTTAAAGTTTCTTTTCTTTCTTCTTTCTTTTCTTCCTTTCTTCCTATTTTTTAATGCAGGCCTTTCTCAATTGACTGTCCAAATGTGATAATGACATGAATTTAGGAGACAGTTTGCAACAGTGTTGCAATTGTGTTCAGATCACACTTGCTGTTGCAGATGCATGCAGGCCATTTGTCATCCTTGGCTCTGGAGCTCAGCAGAGTTTCCTTTCCTTCTGTAGCACGCAATCCAAGGAGGACCGCCTCAGTGGGCTGGCCCAGAGCCACCAAGCCTTCCAAAACCCTGTTGGAGGAGCAGAAAGGCCAATTCCGCACTAACAGGCAGATGGTGAAACATCCTCTTGGCTCTTGTAAATTCAGCCATATTGGTGCAGACACAGCTGAAAAAAAGGCAAGCAAGTTCTGCAAGGCCAGGCAAAATTAGGCCTCTCTCAAGGCAGTGTTGTGCCATGCCAGCTGGCATTTCCTGCCATGCCCTTAGCCAGTTCAGGGCTGAGAAACTAAGTGGATGATGTGCAAAAAAAGGCAGGCCATGAACTGAGGACCTGGGCATCTCAACTGGTGAAGAGGTGGGCTCTGAGCCCTGTGACTATGAAACCGTGACCCCGAAGGGTGAATGAGGTTGAAACTGTCCTCAACAAGACTCCCACTGGAATCCCCCCTCCTCCTTCACAGGAATGTGAACCTTATGAACCTTATCTTTTGGAGGCAAACAACAGGAAGAGCTCCAGGCAGCTTGGGCCAGTGTGAGCTTGACCACTGAATCACATCTGCACAGATGGACCATGGGGTGTCCACAGCTGTAATATTAAAATCTTTGCCCAAGGAGGAACACACGCTTCGTTCACACAATATAGGATACATGTATAGGCATCTGTCCCAAGTACCCATACACAACCCTGTGCTGGCCTTTACCTGCAATGACAAAACTCTCCTTTCTGAACATTTATCTTAACCCTAAATAAAATAAATCTGCTCCTCCTCACTCTATGAGCCATGGCTTTGGAAGTTTTCCCCTGTGATCTCCTTCTTTTCTGCAAGTAAAGTTTCTTTTTTGTGACAACTGCACCTAGTGTAGTTTCTTATCTGTCACTTACCAAGGAGGGAACTCACGTGAGTTTAGCTGTCAGGAAGCAGAAAGAATTCCATACGACAAGTGGAGTAGAGGGAGTTCTGGATTTCTCCATTCTAGTATGTATAATTATTCACTATACCATTTATTTAAGAGAATGTTTTTCACCAAGATTGAATTTTTTCCACTGCCTATAAAGCTTCTTAGCCCATTGTTTTTTGTTTGTTTTTAAAGACTTTATTTATTCATGAGAGAAAGAGGCAGAGACACAGGCAGAGGGAGAAGCAGGCTCCATGCAGGGAGCCCGACGTGGGACTCGATTCCCGGTCTCCAGGATCAGGCCCTGGGCTGAAGGCGGCGCTAAACCACTGAGCCACCTGGGCTGCCCATTGTTATTAAATAGCGCGTTTACTATATAATAGGGAGCAATGCAGGTTTGGGTTAAAAGCTTGAGACAGAATCAGAGAGTTCTAGTTAAATCTGAACTCTCTCATTTGGTAACAGGATAACATTGGAAAAATTACTTAAATTTGGTGTCAGTTTCCTTACCTGTAAATTAATAATAATAGTAGAATCTATTTCCTAAGGTGATTATAGGGAGTAAGTGACCTGAAGCACACGAACTAAGTTCTCAGAAAGTCATCATTATTTGTTGTTAATATAAAAAGTGTAGGATTCCTGGGTGGCTCAGTGGTTTAGCGCCTACCTTTGACCCAGGGCGGGATCCTGGAGACCTGGGATCGAGTCCCGTCAGGCTCCTGGCATGGAGCCTGCTTCTCCCTCTGCCTGTGTCTGTACCTTTCTTTCTCTCTCTGTCTCTCAAGAATGAATGAATGAATAAATAAATAAATAAATAAATAAATAAATAAATAAATAAATAATGTTTTAAAAGTGTAAAAATAATTTTATTAGCTTAACAAAGCACAAAATCTTAGAATTTTTTAAAATAAAATCTTAGATTAGTAAAGGGACCTTAGAAAGAACCAATTTCAGTCCTTTCATGTTACATAAGGCAACTATGAGTCAAAGAGGTTGAGTATAGCCTTGGGACCCCTAAGAGCCATTTTATTTTCTTCATATATGCCAATAATTAATTAGAAAATGTAATGTGCTTTCCTGAGAAACAAAAAAAAATGTTTTCCTAAATCATGTGGAAATTATTTCTATGATTTCTATTGTTTTGAATCGTTTATTTGCTTCTTATTGAAATTTGACTGTCACTTCGGAAAGTCTTTCCAGAAAGAATCTGGCATTTTGGCTAAATAACCCACTTGATCTTTGTTGCAGCTTCTTTGCCAAATCCATTGTGATTGCTCCAAATAAGCTTCGAATCTCCCTTTCTGTTGTGTCTCTTCTATGTAGCCTGTTTTCTCTGTTTTTCTAGCCACTTTTGGCTAGTCAGAAAAAATACTTTCAACTTTAGACGAGCCAAGTTTGATTCATTGACTCCAATCAAATACCTTCTCTGGAAATCAAGACTCTGGATATGTAAGTGTGCAGGGCAACAAGACAGAAGAAAAGGGCACTCACAGAGAATAGAGAGAAAGCAGACTAACATTTATCTCGTGCTTTCCATATGCACATGGACTCCCCTAATCTTCATAACAACCCTATGTATTAGATAATACTATTCTAAAGGTAAAAAAGCTAAGTGCTAGAGAGCAACTTGCCTGAAGTCACACAGCCAGGAAATGATGGAGTTGAAATTTGAACCTTTCCAGTAAACCAGCCACACTCTTGCCCACTCATGGCATTCACGACATTCAATTGATGTCATACCTCTTGATGACAAACAAAAAACCAACAATGAACAAAATGAAACAAAACGAAAACCCAATTCTTACAAGATGGTATAGTCATACATTTGGAGAAAAGAAATCCATTATGCAATTCACTAAAAAGCACACCAAATGTCTAAGGGGTATTACCAAGACATTGCACTTCAATTGTTAAGACTCATCCCAAGTAAGGTAAATGATGCATTAGTCCTTCCTAATAAGATTTTCTTATATTATTATGTGTTATGATTCTTGTATCACAAGACAGAGGAACTTAATGGATGAAGACAAAGAAAAATTGTATAGATTTTATTTCCATAAAACCTTTTCTCTAAATCCAATCTCCTTGTAATTGATCAAATCGTTTTTGTAGCCTTTTTGAGGTTAAAGGGTTTGTGTTCTCCTTTACCTCCCTCCTCTGGCTTTTTTTCAAGCATTTTTCCAGTCCACTTACAGTTCAGAACAGATGTAGATGCTGGCCTGCTCCCAGAATCTTGCTGCTAAATCATGACTCCACCATTCCCCGTGGACTGAGTAGTGCCAAAGTAGAAAATGACTTCAGCGCACAGCAGAATCTGTGTTGCTGCCAATCCGGTTTAAGCCCAAAGGAAGCAATTCTATTTGCAGCACTATTTTTTTTTTAATTTCTAGTTTATGCCAAGAAGGTATAGTACATCACATTTTTGATGATTTATACAGTACATCTTAAGGCCTGTCTCTCCCCTATGGCCTCAAAATTGTCATTTGTCAATTCCCCAGACTGGAAGGGCAGCAAAAAAAAAAAAAAAAAAAAAAGCAATCTTCAGAACATTGGAGATAAGCAGATTAACAGGAACTCAACAAGAAAATAAAATGGATTTCTAAAAAAAAAAAAAAAAAAAAAAAACCTCAAAACTGCAAATCATTTAAAATACAAATACAGGGATCCCTGGGTGGCGCAGCGGTTTGGCTCCTGCCTTTGGCCCAGGGCGCGATCCTGGAGACCCGGGATCGAATCCCACATCGGGCTTCTGGTACATGGAGCCTGCTTCTCCCTCTGCCTGTGTCTCTGCCTCTCTCTCTCTCTCTATCATAAATAAATAAAAAAAATTAAAAAAAAATAAAATAAAATACAAATACAGTTAGAGCATATGACCCGGAAGATTAATACAGGATAACTCTGGGTTACTCACATGTAATAATGTCAACTGTATCATTTCCCCATCACTGTTGGGTATAGGAAGCTGTACTATGTTGATAAAGAGCAGATGAGAAAGGGAACAGCTGTCAGTAACTTAGCCCTTTATTATGGCAAAACAACTCCAGAAAACCCTGAGCTCACAAAACTACAGTATGCAGCAAAAACAAAGGGACCTGGAAGCCTGGGTGGCTCAGCTGTTTCGCGCCTGCCTTTGGCCCACGGCATGATCCTGGGGTCCCAGGATCAAGTCCCCCATTATCGGGCTCCCTGCTTGGAGCCTGCTTCTTCCTCTGCCTGTGTCTCTGCCTCTCTCTCTCTCTCTCTCTGTGTCTCACATGAATAAATAAATAAAATCTTTAAAAAAAAATAACAACACAAAAACAAAGCAACCAGAAAGTACTGTTAAAACTTTCAATTCCAGAAACATCTGGACAATATCCAATACATAACGGCCTTGACTAGGTGCAGCTGAACATGTTGATTACATTTCAGGCAGAAGTACCAAGTGGTATCCTGATGACAAATTTGGGACTTCAAAGAACCTGTCTCTTCAGGGTTCCTTTTTTCACTTGCTTCAATATATTTAGGTTTTTAGAGCTCTGACATTTCCCCAAACAGGCTTATTGACCTCATTCATTTATGCTTTCACCAAACATGTGTGGAGCTCCTAGTAGGGCCAGGCATCCTCTGAGGCACTGGCATGGAGTACTAAGAAAGACCAGATCCCTGCTATTATGAAGCATCCATTCCAGACTCACACTTCTTATGTTACCAACAAGCACATTTTAAGCATGTGACCTAGTTCATCACTGTAGGAAATACTCAGTCCCCTCAAATTGTAACTGGGGCACAAGAATGCAAGATCACCTGACTCCTGGGGCCCAAACAGAGAGGGTTCAGCCACTTGCTACTGACAAAATGTAAAGGCAGAGAGACAGTGGTGGTGAAACAAGAAAGGAATTTATTTTAGTCAGGCCAACACCAGGAAGACAGTGAGCCAGCATCTCAAAGATGGTCTCTAAAGTGCTGAAAATGCTTCTAGGTTTATATAAGGAAAATGTGGGACAAAGGTGAGTCGATATGTGCAAGTGGGCAGTAAAGATCAGGTGGATCTTTGTCTTGGGGTCAATCATGCAGGGTCTTGCTGGCTCAGGGCCATTTTTGTTGCTTGACTAGGTAGTTTCAGTTTCCGTCACAGGATGCTTTGCCCTCAGAGTCTTTTGCTTGAGTTAAGAGATAAGCTGGAAAGAACTTAATCAACTAGAAAGTATAGACTGAGGTCAAAATGGAGTTGATGTCTTCTTTGAAAGTGGCATTTTAAGGTGAATATGTTTTACTGCCAATAATTTTTCTTCTTCAAGGGATCCCTTCATTTTTATTTATTTATTTATTTATTTATTTATTTATTTAGCCAGAAAACATATAGTCTTAAATGGCAGTAAAAACAATCAATGAGAACTTGGAACTTTCAGAAAGGTCATTTATTACTATACAGAGTGCTAAACTTGCCCTACCCTAAAATCTCCACAGAATGAAAACATAAGAATCCAAAGAGATATACACCAGTGGGGCATACTGGTCTTTGACTTAAATAACTCTCAAGAAATAACTTGTTAGTTTTATTAACATTTGATGAACTTTGACAAATCAGCACAAAGGATTCAATGAAATGACCTGTCTTAACAGGAAGGAAGAGAAAATAAAATGTAACAGAAGGGGAGCAAAATATGCTACTCCCAAAATATGCCTCTTTGGCAAAAAGATTATTTTAGGCTGATTAGTTTTGAGAAGCCACAGATGTAGGAGTAGAAACTGCCCTTTTTTGAGGGACATTTACATTTATAAGGAAAATCTCCATTTATAAGGGTGTCTATCCAAATCCCTAGGAACTTATCAATGGAAAAGGTCTGACTGAAATCTTCATAACAACCCTACCCTTTGTTTACTGTGCTTTTCCTGGTAACTTTGCATAATTAGTTTCCCTGACCTACCCAAACATTGTTCTTTTGTCATTAGCTAATTATGGTATTTAAGGTGGTGGCTTGGGCTATTTCGGGGAGTTACTCAGTTTTCCTGGTCTCTGCATGTATACAGGAGGTATATATATTACACTTCCATTTGTTTTTCTCTTGTTAATCTGCCTTTTGTTACAAGGGAGTGCTGGGGAGGAAAAATAATTTTCTCTCCACCCTTCTAAGTTCTTAGCTAAGACCTGCCCTTGCCCCCCAACCTTAAATAGCATCTCAGAGAAAGACAAAAGAAAAATGTAGGAGTTAGGAAGCCATTTATGGGAGGTCACCAGGAAAAGCATTGTAAACAAGGGTAGGGTTGTCATGCAGATTTAAGTGATGTGTTCTCTATTGATGAAAGTTTCCAGAATTGTAGTCCTCCTCTCCCTGGTATAGAAGGAGACACCCTCACGAGGGGCAATGTCCCATATAAATGTAAATGTCCGTTACAAAAGAGTAACTGCTTCTTGTTTTCAGAATTTGTCTTGTGTCTGCTGTTTCTTAAACATAACCAGCTGAAGAGGCATATTTTAGGGTGACATATTTACTCCTCTTTGAGGGTCTCAGCTAAGAACCTAGAAGAGTAGTGAAAAAATTATTTTTCTACCTCTTATTAAGGATATCGAACTAAAGTGTATCTTTTTCTTTTTCTTTTTTTTTTTTTTTAGGATTGTATGTATGTATGTATTTGACAGAGAGAGAGAGCACAAGCAGGGGGGAGCAGCAGGCAGAGGGAGAGAGAGAAGCCGACTCTCTACAGAGCAGGAGGCCCAACATGGAGCATCCCTAAAGTGTAATAGATGAGAAAACTAAGCCTTCTAAGAGGTAAACTAACTGGCTCCTAAACACAAAATTAGAGTAAGGGAAGGGGGGGGGGGCGCTGTGTGGCTCAGTTGGTTAAGCATCTGCCTTCTGCTTAGGTCATGATCTCAGGGTCCTGGAATCAAAGCGCCATATCAGTCTTCCTGCTCTTGGGGCTGGGGAGTGTCTTTCCCTCCCCATTTCTCATGCTTGTTCACATAAATAAATAGTCTTTAAAAATAGAGTAAAGGAAGAAGATCCTTGGGGTTGGAGGAGGTCTATAAGACAATGATGATCATTGGATTTCAGCTATCAGTAATGGCTCTCTTCCTCCAAATGTGGAAAAAGCTTTAAAAAAAAAATCGGGGGAGAGTGGCCAGGAGCCAAACTTCAGGTGGAAGCAACAGGAAGCAGCAGCAAATTCAATGTCATTGTGGCCATTGCAAATGGCAAAAGGTGAGGAACCAGCATGGCCTGGCAAATACAAATGTACCTAGGAGTGCAGGAAGACAGAAATTGGGATCTTAGACTCTAGGGTGCAATAATGGCCCTAATGCAGGACTTGGGGGACTGTGTTCTTCAAGATCTCTGAGTTTAGTATAAGAAACAGACTAATTGTACTATGTGAGAAAGGGCACAGGAGTCAAAATGGGAAACACGGTCAGCCCAAGGAATGATATGATTAATTCTGTCAAAAAACATAGACTTCATATAGGAGGGTATATGTTGGGTACTGAGGTATAAATAGGAATTTTCCATGTTGACAAGTGGTAAAGATCACAGCATTCCAAATTAGTGAAAACTCAAGCACAAAAGTAAAGAAGTATGATTATGTATTATGGCTGAAGCTTAAACATCAAGGAAGAAAAATAGGAGATGAGTCTGAAGAAATAGGTAAGCCAGGGAAGTGTTTTGTTTTGAAAATCATTTCAAACTTACAAAAAGTTGCAACAATAAAAAAGACTACATAAAACACTTGTGTACCATTTATCCAGATTTGTCTCTCTCTCTCTCTTTTTTTTTTTTTTTTTTAAGATTTTTTACTTATTGGGCAGCCCGGGTGGCTCAGCGGTTTAGCACCGCCTTCAGCCCAGGGCAGGATCCTGGAGACCCGAGATCGAGTTCCATGTCAGGCTCCCTGCATGGAGCCTGCTTTTCCCTCTGCCTGTGTCTTTGCCTCTCTCTCTCTCTCTCTGTGTGTGTGTCTCATGAATAAATAAAATCTTTCAAAAAATGATTTTTTACTTATTAATTTGCAAAAGAGAGTGTATGCACATGCTGAGGAAGGGGCAAAGGGACAAGCAGACTCCAAGGACCCTGAGATCATGACCTTAGCCAAAGTTAGGTGCTTAACTGACTGAGCCACCCAGGTGCCCAAACTTGTCTATTGTTAACATTTTGTCCCATTTTCTTTATCATTCTCTTTCTCGTTGTACACACACACACAATACTTTTTGACTCCCTTTGAGAGGAGCCAAATACAGCCATTGACGTGATTTTGTTCATCCAAGAACATAATCGGATTTGTATTTTAAAACAGTAGCTCCTAGAGGGAGGTTGACTTTCAGGAAGACATTGTGGAGGTCTGGAAGTAAAATAACAAGTGATTAAATGAAGGATCCATCTGTGGCGATGAGGAGGAGTAGATTCAAGAGAAGAATAAGTGTTACCAGTTGGACGCAGTATCTGAGAAACAGGGAAGACGAGGGTGGAACCTGGGATTAGGACTGGGTAATTGAGTGATAAAAGTCCTGCCAAGACAAGAGAATGATGATGATAACACAGCAACATGAATCACTGACATATATTAGATGCTAATTATACACTAAAATTTTTTCCAAAAGCTTTAGATTTTAGGGGCCCAGAGCAGGCCACCCGAAGAAGGGCCACTTTAGCAGGAACATTATTTTGAATTAAAAGTAATCAAAACCCAGCAGATTTAGGAAAAACTCTTTACTCCCGTCTCAACTGCTTGCCTAAATCAAGAAGACAGCTATTTATTTTTTAAGATTTTATTTATTTATTCATGAGAGATACAGAGAGAGAAGCAGGCTCACTACAGAGAGCCCTATGTGGGACTTGATCCCACGACCCTGGGGATCACAACCTGAGCCTAAGGCAGATGCTCTACCACTGAGCCACCCAGGGGTCCCCAGACGACAGCTATTAACAGAGATTCCTCTTTACCTAAAACACTTACCTACATAATAGAGCAATCTTTGTTTTCCAAACATCTCTCACCTTCCCCTAATGGTTTCCTTAGGCCCCTACCCTTCTCCTTAGCCTAGTGTCAAGTTTATTTAATTTCAAACTTCCCCAGAAATGTAGTCTAACCGTAGCCAGTGAGTCAGTGCCAGCCAGTGAGTGCCACAAGGGCCCTCTCCATACCCTGAAGATAAGGTAATCTGCATAAGACCCCTTGCTTTTTCCCTAAGGGAAAGCCAGCTTGCCCCAAATAGTCCTCTTCTTTTGCTCATAACTTTCTTGCCCCGCCCTCCTTCTATGAAAATACTACTCGCTAGACGGGATGCTGCCTCATTCCTGAATCCCTTAATGAAGCCAATTAGACCTTTCATACTTATTCTGTTGAATTTTTATTATTTAACAATACATATTACATCAATATAGCTTTAGCTCACGCAGAAGAGAGTTAAACCCCAAATATCAAAGAGCCAAAGATACCTTCAATTATAAATTTATCTCATTATGAGGCAAATTAGATATGGAAACGATAAATCCATTTCATTTCTCTTTTTTTTTTCATTTCTCTTTTAATATTCAAAATGGTTTTAAACACCTGAGATGGCAATCGGTATTTCCCAGGCGCCCCCTTGTGGCTTGGCTTAGCGATTCCCAAATTTATCGGATGGACAGTATCTACCTGGAGAACTTTATGAAAATAGTTTCCAAGGCCTCATCCACAAGCGACCAGAACAGGGTAAAAGGAGACCTATTTATTTTTTGTATTTTGTAAAGGTTTTATTTATTTATTCATGAGACACACACACAGAGAAAGGCAGGCTCCACACAGGGAGCCTGACATGGGACTCGATCCCTGGTCTCCAGGATCACACCCTGGGCTGAAGGCTGCGCTAAACCGCTGCGCCACCAGGGCTGCCCTATCTATATATTTTTAAAGCTCTCCAAAGTGATTTTGATGATCAGCCACTGTAAAATCTGGCAGCTTAAAAATTTCCTCCTTTCCAAGGTCACTTGAAACAAATTCAGAAACAAAGATTTAGAGCCAGAAAGAGCATTTTGTCCCAATGTTTCATTTTACATGTGAAAAAAACTGAAACTGCAAATGTGAAAGGCCTTGCCCCAGGTCACAGAGGTTGTAAATGGCAAAAGCAAGAACCTGACATCCCCTGCAGACTCTAAACTCAGCAAGGTTAATCAGAGCAATTCTATCTTGTCCCATCCATCTCCAGGCTTATCCCTCAATTCACTGAGGGTTCGAAGCCCCTACACCCCACATCACTCTGGGGAGATCACAGGCAAAAATGCCATCAGAGATCCCTCGGAGAGAAATACGTTTCTTTTTAATATTTGGCGTGTCTTAAAGATTGATTTTTTTTTAAAGATTTTATTTATTCATGAGACACACACACAGAGAGAGAGAGATGCGAGACACAGGCAGAGGGAGAAGCAGACTCCATGCAGGGAGCCTGACGTGGGACTCGATCCCAGGTCTCCAGGATCACGCCCTGGGCCGAAGGCAGGTGCCAAACCACTGAGCCATCCAGGGATCCCCTTAAAGATTGATTTTTAAGGAGCACCGGGAATCAAGCAGGATGAAATGTTCCCTATAGGAAAGCCACGTGAATGCACAGAGTCTCTCCTCTTTTCCAGGATTTGTCTATGTTATATATTCAACATGTATTGTCTGTTGTTCCACATTTAAAATTTTTATTCTTTCGGATCTTGAAATTTGAAAGTGCAGTTGCAAATGCTGCCTTCTGGGCAGAGTAGGCAGGAGGGTAAGAGGAAAACTTCTTTCCAGCCTGACCCTAGACAAGGATTAGTTAGTTCATCAGCAGAAAGGGACTACATCATAGGCAAGGTGCTGAATGAGTAAGGGAGCTTGGAAAATAGAAAGGGGCCTGGGAAAATGCATCTGCCTTGCCATTTTGCAAAGTGTAGTCTGTTTATCCCCAACATAATTACATTTCTGGGATTCCTTTGGGTCCTTTCCCTTTGAGCTTTCTCAGTGCCCCCATCTACTCAAGTTCTGGGCTCATCTCAAACCTTGCTTTGCCAAAACTTGGACTAACAGCCTGGACATACCCTGGGAGCCAGTTAAAAATTCAGAATCTTGAGCCCCACCCCAAACCTACTGAAGCAGAATTGGCATTTTAACGAGATCTCCATGTGATTCATATGCACATTAAGGACTGAGAAACACTGCTCTAAAATATAAATGCTAGAGTCCTGTGGCTGAGAGAGAGGCAAAAATTTCCCTAGGCCAGTTCAGAGTTTTTTCAATGGTATTGAAATCCAGGGTTTTCATGGAATGTTTACATGATTCTAAGAAGCATAATTATCTTTTGCTGAAATTACTGAAAGCATAAGTATTTTAAGCTTGAGGACTATATTATGACCCAGTTTATTTCTCTCTTCCTCTATTGTTTTTTTTTTTTTTAAGTATCTTTCTCTCTGTGTCTTTTAAAAAATAATCCCTATACCCAACATGGGGCCCAAACTCATTGCTCTGAGATCAAGAGTTGTACAGCCTTTTGACTGAGCCAGCCAGGTGCTTTCCTTTCAATTACACACTTACCTCCACCCATGGTTGGGCATTTGTGCCTAAGTAGAATCAAAGGGAACTTAATTCAAGCACAGAAGCATTGAAGTAGAAGCTCCCAGCATGTAATGAGTTGTGTGGACTTCAAATTAATTGGCTTTCTTGAGCATTAGTCACCACAGCAGTAAGATACACAGATGCTACTGTCTACTCCATGTATCTCCCAAGAATATTAAGGGGTCAAAAGAATAACTCATCTCTGGAAAGGACACTGCTGACTACTTAGCAGCTCAAATCAGAAATATATGAAACAGCCTTTGCTTCCCACATCAGCTCCATCATCAATTTTTTATTTTATTTTATTTATTTATGATAGTCACAGAGAGAGAGAGGCAGGGACATAGGCAGAGGGAGAAGCAGGCTCCATGCACCGGGAGCCCGACGTGGGATTCAATCCCGGGTCTCCAGGATCGCGCCCTGGGCTAAAGGCAGGCGCCAAACCGCTGCGCCACCCAGGGATCCCTCCATCATCAATTACTAGCAAGTTTATCACTTCTCTCACAACCTTCCATTTCTTTTATCCTCACTGCCACTAATCTGGACTCGAGCCACTATCACATTTCACCTTAATGAGGGCCTCCTCTGGGCAAACCCTGCCTCTACTGTCCTTCAAATCATCATATACCCTGAACTAGAGACTTTTTTTGTAAGCACAATGTTGATCACAAAATTCCCCTATGTAGAACTCTTCAATGGCTTTCAAGAGCCTTGAGCCCCAAATCCCCTTGTGACTCATTCATCTGGACACCTTTTCTACAATCTCTTCTCTTGCTGCTCTCTAATTACATTGATTTTGAAAATCAGAACTCAAAGAGCTTTATTAGGGAACAACTTAATGTTTGTCTCCCACTGTTCCTTTAACCTTTCCTGTGACTATCTCTCTTCTTTCACACTTGGATGAAGATGCCAGCAGCTTCTATGACTTTTTGGTTTCCTACTGGGTAATAAAAAATATTATGGTCACTTCCAATGTCAAACACATTCTCAGTTCAATATTTCAAAATATCTAGTTCCATATAAGATGGAAAACATCAAATTCAATTTAAAATGAAATTGTGCTCATCCTCTGGCTGAAGCTCAATGTAGGCCGGCTGTTTGTGGAGGAAGGGACTAGGTCATGGTGCTTTCTCTTTTTCTCCCATGTGGTACTTCCACCTCCTCCACCCCCCTGAATTGTGCTCAATCTCTGATTCCACAAGGGGGTTGAAGAAAGGAAAGAGAGGTGAGGAGAGGATTCAAGTATTTTTTCTCTGGCCAGTATTATGGAAAGATGTCACACCAAATATAGAAGTCAAGCTGTTCCCACTTCTGGCTTATCTCCTAGTGTGTAACTGTGGGCAACTACAGTCATTTCACCTGTGTACTTTTTAAAGCGTGACTTGATATCATCTACCATGTCCTCTGATTCCATGTCCCTCAGGATACATATCAAATTCTCTTGCTGGTCCAACTGAAGTCCTTTTCTCCAATCTTGAGGTGAAAGGGTAGCACCCTTTGCCCTTGGAGGGGTTGAGGGAAACAGTTCTCCCTTCAAAAAAATCAGGGGCAGCCTGGGTGGCTCAGCGGTTAGTGCCGCCTTCAGCCTAGGGTGTGATCCTGGAGACCTGGGATCGAGTCCCATGTCAGGCTCCCTGCATGGAGCCTGCTTCTGCCTCTGCCTGTCTCTCCCTCTCCCTCTCTCTCTCTCTCTCTCTCTCTCTCTCTCTCTCATAAATAAATAAAATCTTTTTAAAAAATCACCTCCACAAATCATTCCTGCATTTCCACTCACTCTCTCAATTGTTTTATATCCTTCTGTGGCTAAGGTATTCCATAGTCATATAACCAGTGTCTGGATATCTACTTGGAAATTACTACTGGGTGGCCTGTCTTGAAACATGCTTCAGTTTCATAACTCTCTCACCTTGAGGTCAAAGCTTGCCTTTCATCACTGTGTTGTGTGGGATTCAGTTGGTTTCTCGAACACACCACATTCTCACGGACTTCTGGGCTTTCAAACGCAGTATCTCCTCTTCTTGGGAAGCACATTATGCCCCCTTCCTCCTCATTTGCTTTACTAGTTCTCATTGTATCTGCAATTCCTCATCCACACTGTGAACATAGGAGGATTGAGAGAGTAGAAATAAAGAGAGGATTTGTGAGCCAAGGATATGATTTAGTATATATTTCATACATGAGGAAATCAGAAAAGCCAATAAAACTATGGAAAGATGTTCAACCAAAGTAATTATGAAGAAACTACAAATTAAAACTATAGGCTATCATTTTCCACCCACCAGACTAGCAAATGAAATGAAAAAGCATGACAGTATTAAATATTGGGATATACAAATGCTTAACTATTGCTGGTAGCAGTAAAGAGGTCCAAACTCTTTAGAAAACAATTTGACATTGTCCTATCAAGGTGAACATGTGCATACTCTAAAACTGAGCAATTTACTTCTAGGTAGTATGTACCTAGAGAAACATACATGTGATCCAGAGACATGTATAAGAATGTTCACGGTAGCACTGTGATGATCAAAAACTGGAAAAACAATCCACATGTCCATTGACAGAATGGGCAGTAGATCATGGTATGTTTATATGATGGGATACAATACAGCAAAGAAAATGAGTGAATTACAGCTCTATGTGACAAAATGGATAAATCCAGGAGCGTAATGTTAAATTAAAAAAGCATACTGCAGGATACTTTCAGTATAATACCTTACATAAAAATTTAAAAACAAAGTTAACAATATATTTTGTACATACATATACAAAGGCATGTAGTAAAACCATAAAGAAAAGCTAAACAAAAAATTCAGGACAATGGCTATTTGTGGGTCAAAGATATAGTCCAGAAATGAGACACAGAACTGGGTTATAAAATAACCATGAGTGTTTATTTTATTATGGTCTTAAATATTTGATAGAACAAATCAGCATGAGTTTAGGGGCATCTGGGTGGTTCAGTCAGTTAAGCATCTGACTCTTGATTTCGGCTCAAGTCATGATCATGATTAGGGTCATGAGATGGAGCCCTTTGGTGGGCTCTGTGCTGGGTGTGGAGTTTGCTTAAGATTCTCTCTCTCGGGCAGCCCAGGTGGCTCAGTGGTTTAGTGCTGCCTTCAGCTGGGGGCATGATCCTGGAGACCCGGGATTGAGTCCTACGTCAGATTCCCTGCATGGAGCCTGCTTTTCCCTCTGCCTGTGTCTCTGCCTCTCTCTGTGTCTCTCAAGAATAAATAAATAAAATATTTAAAAAGAAAAAGTTTCTCTCTTTCCCTCCCTCTGCCTTCTACTCCCCCACCTCCCATATATATGCTCTCTTTCTCCAAAAAGTAATGAAGTATGAGTTTACTTATTTCTCCCTTTATCTGCCAAAATCAGTTGTCTCTGTTATTTCTATTTTTTTTTTTTGTCTCTGTTATTTCAAGGTAGAGTCTATGATTCTTGAACATCAGCCTGTTTCAAGGCCGTACTCTCAGCCCCAGTTCTGAGGAGACATTTTGCCCATGTATTAAATCCAGTTTCAAGATGCCTGGGTGGCTCAGTGGTTGAGCGTCAGCCTTCAGCCCAGGGCATGATCCTGGAATCCCAGGACTGAGTTCCACATCAGGCTCTCTGCATAGAGCCTGCTTCTCCCTCTGCCTATGTCTCTGCCTCTCTCTCTCTCGGTGTTGCTTGTGAATAAATAAATAAAATCTTTAAAAAATGAAAATAAATAAATCTAGTTTCAGACAATAAGGAAAGTGGGAGTTTAAGAACCGTGTCCCACTCCTGACCCTGCCATTTATTAGCTATGCCATTTCAGGAATCTCAGCCTCAGCTTGCTTGCCTACAAAATGGTACTAACAACTCCAAACTACAGGGTTGCTGTGAGGATTCAATGAGACAACTGTGCACAAAGCACTCAGGACATAATAAGTGCTTCGAACATATTTGCTTCCTCCCCCATCATAACAGAAATGGATAAGACTGTGTATTCAAGATGGTTTACAACCATCACCATTTTTTTTTTTTAAAGGAGCACCTGGATGGCTCAGTTGGTCAAGAATCTGCCTTCAAAAAAAAAAAAAAAAAAAAAAAAGAAGAAGAATCTGCCTTCAGCTCAGGTCATGATCCCAAGGTCCTGGGATTGAACCTCCTATGGGACTCCCGGCTCAGTGGGGGGTCTGCTTCTCCCTTCTCCCTCTCCTCCTTGTTCATACTCTCTCAAACACAAATATTTATTATTTGAGAGACAGAGAGTGCAAAGGGGGAGGGACAGATGGAGAGGGAGAGGGAGAGAGAATCTTAAGCAAGCTCCATGCTCAGCACGGAGCCCAACTGGGGCTGGATCTCACAACCCTGAGATCATGACCTGAGCTGAAACCAAGAGTCAGACACTCAACCAAAGCCACCCAGGCACCCCATTACTGCTCTTTACAAACCAAATTTAAGCTTGTGCACTCCTTCAGTCAACAATCATTTGGCAGGCATTATGATGATTGATGAGTAGCTTCAATTGCACAAGGGAAAAATGGCATCTTTTCTAACCTCAGGACTAGACCTAATGAAGAGATTTCTGACCCAAGTTGTGCGCTATGTAAGAACAGAGTTATAGGGACTTAGGCGATGGGCCAGAAAAATGTTTAATAAATAATGAAAATATGACCCCTGGCGCCAGTAGGCTGCTTAAGGCCATTCATACTCCCTTGCCATCCTCTGAGTCATTGCTAAGCTGGGGAAACATGAGTTCCTGAAGCTACCTGGAAGGCTGGTTATGTCATCTCTGGTTGAAATGGATTCTGAAATATATGTCATCTCCTGGGGGAGGGGGGGGAAGGGAGCTTAACTCCTGGGAAGTGAGATATTACTTTGTTCCAGTTTGCAAAACAGATCTATCAGACTCCATTCCCAGAAACTGTCTCCTGAATGACTTAAAGCAGGGCTAAAGAAACAGAATGCATATTTTTAATTGATTCTTTCTTTGAGCCGAGTTCCAAGTCGCCTAATACATTTTTAAATTCCCAAAGAGCTAGTTGCATTCAGAGTGACTCCAAAAGAGTTGTTCTAATTTGGGATGTCACAGGCATCACTGCCATATATCATCACAACAATTGCTACTCTGGCTAATTGGAGGATAGATGAAAGGCTGTTTTCTTCATCTACCTCATCTGCCTTCTCCTTCACTTTATTGGGTATCAGTTCTTAAAATTAGGGGTATGAATATGATCTATGCCCCTGTTAATTCAAGAGTTAGGTCACAGGAGGACCCTAGGATTTTAGAGCTGGCAGCTGGAGCTCAGAGTTCTTGCATGCTTTTCCTGAAACTGTAGTGTGTAATAGAATCAGTGGGAGGGCTTGTTAAAACACAGATTGCTGGGTTCCATTCTCAGAGTTTCTGATTCAGTCTCTGATGTGTGGCCTGAGAATTCACATTTTGGGCAGGTTTGTGGCATTTTTGATGCTTCTGGTCCAGGGACCATAGTGTGAAAAACATTGTCTCAGTTTATTTTTTTATTTTTTATTTTTTTAAGATTTTATTTATTTATCCACGAGACACACACACACAGAGGGAGAGGAAGGCTCCATGCAGGGAGCCCGACATGGGACTCGATTCCAGGTCTCCAGGGTCACACAGCAGGCTGAAGGCGGTACTAAACCGCTGAGTCACCCGGGCAGCCCAACGCTGTCTCAGTTAATTGAAGGACAATTCAGTTAATTGAAGTACTGGACTGCCAATGCTTAAGCAGTCCAGTACTTTCTCCAAGCAGGCTTTTCTATAGGGTATAGATTTCATGCTAAAATTATGGAAACCAGAGGTTCTTCTCTTCTGGGACTTCTCAAAGGGGAGAATTACATTGGAGGAAGACCTAAAAGCATGAACTTTAGTATCAGAAAGACCTGGGTGAGGGATCTGCTGGTCCATGGTTTAGCTTGCTGACTTTGGGCAAATTGTTTAGGTTATTTGAATATCAATTCCTTCATATGTAAATCATAAATGACTGGTTCTTCTAACAATTTGAGACTTCTGAAGAATAGTTCAAGAACTATTTGACATAGAGTTATAGACTATAAGCCACAGGGCATCTAATTTAGGTTCTTCACTTTTCAGATGTGGAAACAAAGGTCCAGGGAAAGTGTCTTAGTGAAGATCTCATAGCAAATGGCAGAATGAGGACCAGCATACAGGTCTTTTAATGTGTTTTGTTTTGTTTTCATCATTCACATTGGAAGAATATTTCCAAACCAAAGATTTCAAAACTAAATACTTTGGTAGTAGAAATCCATTCATATAGCAAAATGTAAACTTATGATAAATATTTTCTTTTATTTTTTTTAAAAATTATTTATTTATTCATTCATAGAGAGAGGTTGAGAGAGAGAAGCAGGCTCCATGCAGGGAGCCCAATGTGGGACTCAATCCCGGGTCTCCAGGATCACGCCCTGGGCTGCAGGCAACACTACTGCGCCACCAGGGCTGCCCCTATGATAAATATTTTAGGAAGTCGTATTAGCTAAACTCTGTGATTTAATCTATTTTTTTTTTTTCTTTAGAGAGAGAGAACGTGAGTGGGGGCCTGGGGCATTGGAAGGGGCAGAGAGAATCTTTTTTTTTTTTTTAAAGATTTTTATTTTTTATTATTTTTTTTTATTCATGAGAAACACAGAAAGAGAGAGGGGGCAGAGACACAGGCAGAGGGAGAAGCAGGCTCCCTGCAGGGAGCCCGATGTGGGACTCAATCCCGGGTCTCCAGGATCACGCCCTGGCCCAAGGCGGCACTAAACCACTGAGCCACCCAGGGATCCCAGGAGTCAGACTCTTAACTGACTGAGCCGCCCAGATACTCCTAATCTATTTTTCAAAATACCAATTCTTGTACAATGTTACACATTATATTTTTTCCTTTAGTAAAAAGAATGTTTTTTTAATATTTTGGCAAAGTCTTTTCCAGACCAAACATGAAATAAGCAGGCAAGAATGAACTATTTTACAGTGTACAAAAATATGGAACTCTACAAATTTGTGTGTCATCCTTGTCCAGGGGCCATGCTAATCTCTGTATCATTCCAATTTCTGTATATGTGCTGATGAAGTGAGTATCACATTACACTTTTATACAATGGGACATATTATATGGGAAGATAACAAGAATTTGTTCTTTTCACTCTTAAGTATGAAAACTTACAGCAGCTCTCCAAAACTGATTTTACTTTTCTTTACAGTGGATTTTCAGAAAGTCTTTGTGGCATAATAATGTTTTGCAAAAAGGGTGTGACTATTTATAGAATTATTGTCTTTGCTGCTAGAAATGAGTACCTTTGAAAAAGGAGAGCTTAGTAGATGGAAAATCAATTTCCACATGGAGGACAGAAAAGTTACAAATGTATGAGGAAAATTACAGTAAATGTTTAAAAGAAAAAAAATGGAACTCAGAGGACATTATTCATGAAACCATACTTGGGATATATACAAATTAGAATATTTTAGCTAGCTAAAACTCCTCATCCAGTAGACATGGACCCTGTGATGCAACAGAGTTGAGAGAAGATATTAATATTTTCTAAAATATTAATATTTGGTGAAGCTAAGAAATAAAGGGTAATTAAGAAACAGGGACGAGCATGCAAAATACTGACTGGATCACTTTCTTATATCATACACAAAAATAAACTCAAAAGGGTTTCTAGACTTAAAGGTGAGACCTAAAATCATAAAAATCCTGAAAGAGAGCACAGGCAGTAATTTCTCTGACATTGGCCATAGTAATATTTTTCTAGATATATCTCCCAAAACAATGGAAACAAAGGCAAAAATAAATTATTGGGACATTAAAATAAAGTTTCCAATTTGGAACAAGATGGATGGAGTTAGAAAGTATAATGCTAAGTGAAATAAGTCAGAGAAAGACAATACCATATGATTTCACTCTTATGTAGAATTAAAGAAATAAAACAAGCAGAGGAAAACAAAGAGAGAGAGAGAAACAAAGAGAAGCTAAAAAACACTATTTTTTAAAAATATTTTATTTTATTTTATTATTTTTTAGAGATTTTATTTATTTATTCATGAGAATACACAGAAAGGAGAGAGAGAGAGAGAGAGAGGCAGAGACACAGGCAGAGGGAGAAGCAGGCTGGGAGCCCGATGTGGGACTCGATCCCAGGTCTCCAGGATGACGCCCTGGGCTGAAGGCAGCTCTAAACCACTGAGCCACCCAGGCTGCCCCTAAAAAACACTCTTAACTATTGAGAACAAACTGTTACCAAAGGGGGGGTGGGGGATGAGTGAAATAGGTGATGGGGACTAAGAAGTGCACTTGTAATGTGCACTGGGTATTGTATGAAAGTGCTGAATCAGTATATTGTACACCTGAAACTAATATAACATTGTATGTTAACTATACTGGAATTAAAATACAAATTTTTAAAAAGTAGTGTAAAAAAATTAAAAGCAGTGTAAAAAAATAAAAATAAGAAACTATTGCACAGGGGTGCCTGGATGGCTCAGTTGGTGGAGCATGCTATTCTTAATTTCAGGGTCATGAGTTCGAGCCCCACATTGGGTATGGAGATTACTTAACAGAAAAAAGCTTCTGCACAGCAAAGGAAACAATCAGCAAAACAAAAAGAAAACCTACTGAATGGGAGAAGATACTTGCAAGTTATATATCTGAGAAGAGGTTAATATCCAAAATATATAAAGAACTTATACAGCTCAACACACACACAAAAACCAATCTGATGAAAAAGTGGGCAGAGAACCTGAATAAACATTTTGCCAAAGACATAGATATGGCCAACAGACACATGAAGATATGCTCAAGATCACTCATTATCAGGGAAGTGTAAATCAAAGCACAATATCACCTCACATCTGTCAAAATGGCTAAAATAAAAAAACACAAGAAACAACAACAATTAACAAGGATGTAGAGAAAAAGGAACCCTCATGCACTGTTGGTGAGAATGCAAACTGTAGCCCTGTGGAAAACAGCATGGAGGTTCCTCAAAAAAATTAAAAATACAACTACCCTATGATCCAATAATTCCACTACTGTGTATTTACCCAAAGAATATAAAAACACTGATTTGAAAAGACATATGCATCCTTATGTTTATTGCAGGATTATTTACAATAGCCAAAGTATGGAAGTAATCCAAGTGTTCGATTAATGAATAGATAAAGAAGATGTAGTACATAGAAAAAATGGAATAGTACTCAGCCATAAAAAAGAAAGAGGGCAGCCTGGGTGGCTCAGTGGTTTAGCGCCGCCTTCAGCCCAGGGCAGGATCCTGGAGACCCGGGATCAAGTCCTGCATCGGGCTTCCTGCATGGAGCCTGCTTCTCCCTCTGCCTGTGTCTTTGTCTCTGTCTCTCTCTCTCTTTCTCTCTGTGTGTCTCTCATGAATAAATAAATAAAATCTTAAAAAAAAAAAAGAAATCTTGCCATTTGCAACAACATGGATGCATCTAGAGGGTATAATGCTACATGAATTAAGTCAGTCAGAGAAAGACAAATACCATATGATTTCACTCATATGTGGAATTTAAGAAACAAAACAAAGATAAAAAGAAACGAACAAAAAACCCAGAGTTGTAATTACAAAGAACAAACTGGTGGTCACCAGAGGGGAGGTCAGAGGGGAGGATGAGTGAAATAGGTGAAGCAAATTAAGAATATACTTATTGTGATAAACACTGCATAACATGTAGAATTGCTGAATCACTATATTATATACCTGAAACTAATATAACACTGTATGGTAATTATACTGCAATTTAAAAAAAAAAAGGAAGAAATCACAGTATGCTTTGGTGCTCTCTTGTTATTCGTCTTGATGTGAGCCAAATGTTTATATACTTAAATCATGACTTGGTTTATAGCAAGACTAGAACCAATGTTTTACTTTATAAAGTTATTTGATTCAAGGAAATTAAAGCTTTTATTTATTCTTTTTTTTTTAAAGCTTTTATTTTGAACAGAGATGTATCCACTAAGTGGCCACTAGCTAACTGTGGAGATGAATAATGGGCCCTTTCTCACAACTCCTTGGTGACCTGTTGTAACCTTCACTATCCAGATTTAATCAGTGATGTGGTCATTCCAAGATGGCAGGAAGTTTGAATTGCCTGAATGGACATACTGATCTGTCACACAGTAGGGCAGCAGAAGAAAGTTTTGGTCACACCTAAGGGTGACATAACTGTGTATGTCAAGAAGCCTAACTTATTTGCACAGCACCTGACAATTAACAATCCTTACTAATGCAAGGTGCAGGCCTAGGGGGATCATGATGGAAAATCCTTTTAAAAAGCCAATTTGACCTTGGCCAAAACTTGCAGTGTGTTCCATCTCAGATGATTCAAAGCTCATTTTAATAGGCTTGAAAATCTGAAAATAAATGATTTTGAAGTGATGATATAAATTATGTATGAGTATCAATTGAATATTCAACTATAATGAGTTTATAGAATACAAGAGAGTATTTCTTTTGAGATGCTGCAATACTGCTATTGTTAGATTCAGAACCCAGCTGATTGCTTATAGGGAGCCTTTGTGCAAATTTGAAAAAGCCACCCCTTCTGGGTGATGTGGCCCTGTGGGTACATGATTTGGCAAGCAGAGCCTGGGCTGAATCTTAGCTCCTTTTTGTCCCATTCGTTGGGTGCTTTTGTGCAATGCACAAACTGCACTTCCTTAAGTGGCAGCTCCAATTGCTATTTGAAATGCGTGCCAGCAGAAAGGATTTAAAGCCTTGAAGTGCTTATGTTGGTTTTTAGAGAGTACATTTGAAATATACAAAAGTGATGGTTCCTTCTCCTAACCCAATGCAGAATTTATCAGCAAGAGATAAAGAGTCCAGTAAGCTCTAAAATACCATGAAAGCAGGTGAAGCCTCCATGACAGAGAATGGCAGGTATGTTCCTTGAAGAAGCACAGCTAGTAGGCCTCACTCTCCAAGCCAGAGGCAAATAACCTAACACCCAGGAAATTTAGATTTCCAGGACCAGAATTGTCTTATTTGCCCACTGCTGCACTGATGCTGGAAGGAAAAGCTATGTTGTGTCGGTGTGGAGCTAAAACCCTTTACATCCATTTACTTGGACTGAAACGTAGAGGTGGTGAGTGTTAGTAATAAAAAGTATATGGGCTTGATTGTTCATTTTTCTTTGTGGAACCATTGCCTCGTGGTACCATGGCAGTGAGAACAAAACCATGGGTATCTGAAATTGAGTTACCAGTTCTGGAACAAAATGGAGTAGACACACATTTCCCTACTCCTCCAGCTAAATACACCTAAAGACCCTGGACATTGCATATAAAGAAGATTTTAACAGGTTAGAGAAGCCAGGCCTGCTACGGATGGATCTCAAGACCCAGGAAGCATGGTGACAAGGGTTTTCCTGTTTGACTCATGTAGCCTAAACTGGGTGCTAGGGAAGCCAATAGAAAGACAAAAAAAAAAAAAACAAAAAACAAAACAAAACAAAACAAAACAAAAAAAACAAGACAATTCAGCTTTCTCTAGCTACAGGACAAAGAAAGGGGCAGCCTGGCGAAACATAACTTTGAGACAATAACTGCTCTACTCGAGCCAAAAACCATGGGAAAAAATGTCAACACAGAGCCTAGGCTTTTGCCCATGCCCAAATTTATCAAGGTACTTCTCTGCCCTCCCGTCTAGATAGTGTCAAGAAGTCCATCTGGGGAGTCAGAACTGTTATCCATACCTGGTAATAATGAGATTACCCCAACCTCTGCCACAGGTTGTTAGTAAAGGCCATGAGGGAAGCTGGAATTTCATCTCCACCCAGTCAGTGGTAATATGGCACCCCACCCTGGCAAGGTGGTATCAGAGAGGGCTGAGTGGGAGGCTCGGACTTTTTTTTTACCACATTCCAGTGGTAACTAAGCTTCCTAACCCCCTGCAGTGTTGGCAGAGGCTGTAGTGGGGATCCTGAACTCCCATCTTTTTTTTTTTTTAATTTATTTATGATAGTCACACAGAGAGAGAGAGAGAGAGAGGCAGAGACACAGGCAGAGGGAGAAGCAGGCTCCATGCACCGGGAGCCCTATGTGGGATTCGATCCCGGGTCTCCAGGATCGTGCCCTGGGCCAAAGGCAGGTGCCAAACCGCTGCACCACCCAGGGATCCTTGAACTCCCATCTCCACTCAGCAACAGTGAGATGCTCTTCTGCTTCCCATCTCAAGTTTCAATGGAGGCCAAGTGGGGAAGCTGAACTTCCACACCACTTGGTGGTAATAAAAGCATCACCACCTTTCCTCCACTCCTGTAGTATCATAGGACACTTGCTAAAAACAGAAGATGATCTAGAATCTCATAACATAATAGTAAAATGTGCAAGATACGGGGCACCTGGGTGGTGCAATTGGTTGAGCAACCAACACTTGGTTTTGGTTCAGGTTGTGATCTCAGGGTTTGAGATCAAGCCCCAAGCTGGGCTCTGTGCTGAGCTCAGAGTTTGCTTGAGATTCTCTCTCCCTCTGCTCCTCCTACTCATGCTCTCTCTCTAAAACAAATAAATCTAAAAAAAAAAAAAAAAAAGTCCAAGATACAATTGAAAATCACTTATATCAACAACCAAAAACATTTCAACTTAAATGAGAAGAGAGGATCCCTGGGTGGCGCAGCGGTTTGGCGCCTGCCTTTGGCCCAGGGCGCGATCCTGGAGACCTGGGATCGAGTCCCACGTCGGGCTCCCGGTGCATGGAGCCTGCTTCTCCCTCTGCCTGTGTCTCTGCCTCTCTCTCTCTCTCTCTCTCTGTGACTATCATAAATAAATAAATTAAAAAAATTTTTTTAAAAAATGAGAAGAGATAATCAATAGACACCATAACAAGATTATAAGATGTTGGAATTACCTGACAAGGATTTAAAAACAGCTATCAGGGGATCCCTGGTAGCTCGGTGGGTTAGCGCCTGCCTTTGGCCCAGGGTGTGATCCTGGAGTCCTGGGATTGAGTCCCGCATTGGGCTGCCTGCATGAAGCCTGCTTCTCCCTCTGCCTGTGTCTCTGCCTTTCTGTCTGTGCCTCTCATGAATAAATAAATAAATCTTTAAAAAAAATAAAAACAGCTGTCATAAAAAAAAATGCTGGGATGCCTGGGTGGTTCAGTGGTTGAGTGTCTGTTTTTGTATTGGGGCGTGATCCTGGAGTCCCGGGATCAAGTCCCACATTGGGCTCCCTGCATGGAGCCTGTCTCTCCCCAGCTCACGCTCACTGTCTTTCTCTCTAAAAATAAATAAATACATCTTTAAAAAAATACTTTGACAAGCAATTATGAACACAAATACAACATGCAATTTGTTGTATCTCTGGGCAAATTGAGTCTATTATCAGCTTTAGTCTGATATTCTCAGAAATTAGAGCTTTGGTTGGGTGTTCGGATTCTTTGGGTAATGTTCTTTAATTTTTTCCTCCTAAACCACAGAAATAAACTCCTTTTTATGTGACACTTCTGAGTATCTAGAATACTATTAAATACTTTCAACCAGCAGCCTGGTGAACAGTTAAAAAAGTCAAATAAATCTTTGTATATATGTTGTAATACTTTATCCCTTCCTTTTCCAGCCAGTCTTAACGGCCCAACCAGAAACTCTCTGAATAAGAACATATCAATTTGCTATCCTTCTCTCCCCTAGGAATCAAAACTATCCTCTCTACATATCTGTTTCTTCTTTTTTTCCCTCTTCATTCTTCTTGTATCCAAATGAGTTTTGCCATTTAGCATTTCCTTGATGTTTTCCTCTTATGATCCTTGCCCTCATTTGATCATAGGAATTGCAAGAACAGGTTGTAATCCTCAGGATATATTGAAAAGGTTCAGTTCATTTCTCATTTTGTTCACAAGAGGTTAATCTGGGAAAGTCTTTAGTCCCAAGACAGTGGTGTGACCTGAATCTGCTAGGGTCTGTAGCAAACAGTTTGAATTTGATGTTGTTTTTGGCATCTTCTTTAGAATCTCTTCATTCTCTGAGGTTGTGTCTAAAAATGCTAAGGCTTGGGCATGAGTAATTGTGTTTGAGTTAAAAATACGGTGTAATCTAATGTCATATTGGACATGAAGGTGAAAAGGGAACGTCCTTGCATGCCCTCTTTATTCACCAACAAAATTAATGTTTGGCAATAGAAGAAAATATATTCTCTTAGCATTGTGCCTATCAGATGCCTCTTAAAACATACATTTTGGGTATGTGTATATGTAAATTTCAGTCGGCTAATTTAAGTAAACAAAATCTGCTTAGCCTCCCCCTCCCCCAATACAGTTGTGTCTGAGCATGCTGGACCCTGTTTAACCTCATAACATATCAACAAATTAGCCTTTTTTTTTTTTTAGGAGTGATATGATCTAAACTACAATTAAAAAAAAAATCTCTATATCCAATGAGGGGCTCAAATGCATGACCCTGAGATCAAGAGTCACATGCTCTTCCAACTGAGCCAGCCCCCAGTCAGTTATTTCTTGATACAAAAGATTTCCTTTTTCACCATGAGGTAATAAGTATGGATTATGTGGTGGTCACTGTTTGTTTTTATTATCCAAGTTAGAATGATAAAACACCATGGGAAAATTATCTTTTTGGTTAGGAGAGAAAATTTTGAATAGGATTGAAATGAAGAGCAAGAGAGGGAAAAGAAGGGAGAAGGGAAAGATAAGGGGTAAAATTAGAGGTGAAAGATGAAATATATGGTTTTTTATGTATTTCAAGGAGAAGGTGGAAAGAAAACAGCTATAGGGAATAATAGAGAAGCTAAGCTAAAAGTTCCCTGATACAAACTATCTTTAGCAACAAAAATCTGGTGGTGAAAAAGCACCAATGGATCCTCCTTAATGGATCTGAAATGGCTAAACATTTCAGATGCAAAACATATCAACATAGTTGCATGTAGTGCAAAGGAGAAAACATTTAAGGGACTATCTGCAACATAATTTGTATAAACTCCATTTCCTCTTACTTCCTCTGCAATCATATTATAAGCTAGATTCTACAGCCACTTCTATGCATTTCTAAAACAGAGTGATTCAGGGCAAAAGCTTATTATTATTATTATTATTATTATTATTATTATTATTATTATGTTATTTTAAAAGATTTTATTTCTTTATTCTAGATTGAGGCAGAGACATAGGCAGAGGGAGAAGCAGGCTCCCTGCAGGGAGCCCGACTCAGTACTCAATCCCAGGACTCCAGGATCACACCCTGGGCGGAAGGCAGGAGCTAAACCACAGAGCCACCCACGCGTCCCCAAAAGCTTATTATTATTATTTTAAAGATTTTATTTATTTCTAAAGTTTATTTACATATTTTTAGAAGATTTTAAGTACTCTTTAATTTTAAATAATCTAAAAGATTACTTAACAGAGAGAGAGAGAGAGAGAGAGAGAGAGAGAGAGAAGGGAGCCTGATGTGGAGCTCCAACCCAGGACACTGGGATCATGATCTGAGCCTATGCATAGCAGATGCTTAACCGACTGAGCCACCCAGGTGCCCCTATTTATTTTATTTTTTTAGTAATCTCTACACCCTGAGCACCCTGAGATCAAAAGTTGCATGCTCTACTGACTGAGGCAGCCAGATGCCCCAGTTTATCTTACAGATCTGCATTTTCTTGGATGATTTACAGGGGAGATTTAATTATTTTCTTGTGCACTCTAACTATGAACATTTAAGGAGAAATTCAATCTACTCTGGATTACCTTCACTTTTTTCTATGTATGATTATAGCAAATGATGAAACAGATAGTTTTTTCCTGCTTTCCTGTGGTACTAGATGGTATGTACTCACGGTACACAGTATCAGCCTCAGTAAGTGGGTAAGAAGGAAAAAAATCATATGGCTTATTTATATCTATATAGCTTTGATTTTGTGTTTTCCTTCAAATTTTTGAACATATTTACAATACCTGTTTTACAGTTCATGTTAGCTAAATCCAACATTTCCTTTATTTATTTATTTATTTATTTATTTATTTATTTATTTATTCTTTTTTTTTCTTTTCTTTTTTTAAAAGGTTTTATTTATTTATTCATGAGAGACACAGAGAGAGATTGGCAGAGACACAGGCAGAGGGAGAAGCAGGCTCCATGCAGGGAGCCCGATGTGGACTCGATCCTGGGACTCCAGGATCATGCCCTGTGCCAAAGGCAGGTACTAAACCACTGAGCCACCCAGGGATCCCCCATTTCTCTTATTTTTTATCTATGATCTTTCTCCAGGTTATGGAACAGAATTTGCTTTTTCCCCCCCCACAACGTTTAGGAGTTTTTTGGTTTTTTTAAAACATTTTATTTATTTATTCATGAGAGACACAGAGAAAGAGAGAAGCACAGACACAGGCAGAGGGAGAAGCAGGCTCCACGCAGGGTGCCCAACGTGGGACTCGATTCCAGGTCTCCAGGATCAGGCCCTGGGTTGAAGGTGGCGCTAAACCGCTGAGCCACCAGGGCTGCCCCAGGAATTTTTTTTATTGGATGCTAGACACTGTAAAAGTCATGTTGTTGAATGTTGAGATTTTGTCGTTCTCTTTAAAAAGTGTTGAAATTGGTTTTGGCAGGCACTTCCTTTAAACTGCAGATCACCTTGATTCTGCTGAGGCTTGCTTTGAAGTTTTGCTATCATGGGTGTACTGTTGCCTTTATTCTAGGGCCAATTAGCCCTAATACTAAGGTATGACTCTTCTCAGATCTCTTTTGATGACCTCAAATGTTCAAATAAGTCGCTATGACCCAGATGGATGGAATTCAAATGTCCTTAAATCCTGTATGAAAAGTCTTTGGTCCTTTTTTTTTTTTTTTTGGCCTGGCTTTGTAGAATTTCACTCCATGCATACATAGAGAAATATTCAGAAGGGACCAAGAGCACCCTTGTAAAAATTTCTGCATATGCAGCTCTTCCCTTATACTCTTCTGCCCTGCAAATTCCAGCCACCTCAACCTCATCATACTAGAATTTGTTTCCTCATCTTATAGAAATTAGCATGCTCCATGAGTTTCCTCTTCCTTTATTGCAGTTTAAAAATTGCTCCCGGCGAGGAGCCTGCTTCTCCTTCTGCTATGTCTCTGCCTCTGTGTCTCTCATGAATAAATAAATAAAATCTTTAAAATAAATAAATAAATAAATAAATAAAATTGTTTCCAGTAGGGTTCCTGGATTTAGCAAAAATTCAATATTGCATTTTTATATACTTATACAAAAATTATTCATTATGTATCTGAAATTCAAATTTAACTAGATAGGATAGCTGCCCTACCTATAATTCTTTAGGGGAGTCATTAAGAAACAGTACAAAAAATGCGTCTCTTCTACTCATCCTGGGGTATCCTACATAGTTACTCACGTGAAAAAGAGCTCTATCATAGTTCAAGATATCTTATTTGAGATCATTTTATTTGAAATCTTCTTACTTAAAATCATTATTTCTCTTCTGTTTTATGGGCTTTAAATTTATCACAGTTTCAGATGTTCTGTACAATGTTAACCTATCTCTTTGGGAAGTCACAAGAATCCTGCAAGGTGAATTCTGGGCACTTTACACATTGCCTACTGTTAGAAAGAGCATTTCCAATATATCCTCAAAAGTAATGAGATGTTGTGCAGGCATCTTCATACAACAGAGTTCATTTTATTTACATAGATTATCTCAACAATAAATCATTTCTTGGGAAATTCAAAGAGATAGTGTTCATAAAACAATAGTTAAATGGCATGGTAAAAAGAACCTGTGCTTGTGAAGATGAGAGGGCAACTAATATTTATTAAGTATCTACTCCATGCCAAGTGTTTTATATTCAGTGGTGTGCTGGAGCCAGTCTGTGCCAGCTCGTCTGTGCTTGTGAGAGGCAATTGTTAAGTTTTCAGGAATATTGCCAGCCATTTTTTAAACTGTTGGAAGCTTGAAATTGACAACAGGAGGAATATTTATACAATGAAAATTATCAAATGCCCCAAATCATGGTTCCTCCATCAATTCCAAGAGCTGATTGTTAGGCATTTACCAGCACATCACTGTCATCACATTTCTCATATTATTTTATCCTCCAACAACTGCGTGAGGTATTTATTAGAATGCACAGTTTAAAGATGGCAAGAAACCAATTACGTAAGCAACATGTCCACATTTTCCTAGAGAACAAGAAACAAAACCAATTCTGTGTAATTCTATGTCTTTTCTGCTTACATCTCTACATCTTTGAGTCAGGAGGCTTTTTTTTTTTTTTTACGATTTTTATTTATTTATTTATTCATGAGAGACAGAGGCAGAGAGACACAGGAAAAGGGAGAAGCAAGGCTCCATACAGGAGCCCGATGCGGACTCGATTCCTGGTCTCCAGGATCACACCCTGGGCCGAAGGTGGCGCTAAACCGCTGAGCCACCTGGGCTGCCCGAGCCAGGAGACTTAAATTGAACTATTGCCTTAACCTTGGCTGTATGTTCTTGGACCAACACCTGACCACTATGGATCAGCATTTATTTATCTGTAAAGTTGGAAGCAATATACTACTCAATATCCAAAGTCTCTTTTGGATGTAATAGTCTCTGTTGTTTACTAATTCTTCCTCTGTCCAACTGTGGCAGAAATGCTAAAAACAAATACCTTCCAAATAGTTGTTAGAAAAAGGAATTTGTTAAAAAAAAAAAAAAAAGAAAAGAAAAAGGAATTTGTACCAGCAGGGGCTTCATGGGACTCAAGGCTATTATTACACTACCAGGTTTTTCTTTTTTCTCTAATGTCCACCATCAAGGAGACATTAACAGAGAAAATGCATGCAGCCGTTGATTTATTAAAAATCTTACAGGGCAGGGATGCCTGGTGGCTCAGTGGTTGATTGTCTGCCTTCGACTCAGGGCGTGATCCTGGAGTCCTGGGATGGAGTCTCGCATTGGGCTCCCCACAGGGAGCCTGCTTCTCCCTCTGCCTATGTCTCTGCCTCTCTTTCTGTGTCTCTCATGAAGAAATAAATAAAATCTTAAAAAAAAATTCTGACAAGGCAAAGTAGCTTTGTGTAAATTAGCTGTTTAGTTTTCTCAGTCTTTTTTTTTTTTTAACATTTTTATTTATTTATTCATGAGAGACACACAGAGAGAGAGGCAGAGACACAGACAGAGGGAGAAGCAGGCTCCATGCGGCGAGCCTGATGTGGGACTCAATCCCGGGTCTCCAGGATCAGGCCCCAGGCTGAAGGCAGCGCTAAACTGCTGAGCTGCCCGGGCTGCCCCAGTTTTCTCAAGTCTTTGACTAAAAGTTATCTACCAGGACCCTCCCGTCCCAGAAGGATAAACAAGTCTTTGTGTCATTGATGGGCTTATCACTGAGGACAACTATGTAGATCTTTGTTTTCAAAGGATACATTAAGGAAAAAAATAAAGAGGACTTCAAATGTACAAGAGAATTATTCCATTTTAGAAGATATATTCAATTTATATATAAAATTTTTAAAAAAGATTTTTATCTGATAGAGAGTGCATAAGTAGGGGGCATGGGAGAGGGAGAAGCTGGCTTTCCGCTGAGCAGGGAGCCTAACGCAGGGGGGTCCTGGGATCATGATCTGAGCTGAAGGCAGACACTTAACTGACTAAGCCACCCAGGTGCACCAAGATGGATATATTCCTAAACACTGGGAGAAGAATTGCCGGTTTATAAGGTTCAGAAGACCCAGTTTATGGGTTGCACACGGGAAAGATTGCAGGGATGCCTATAGGGACCAGGCACTAAGTCCCTTGGCTGTAGGGCTCCAACAAAGTTTCTAATAATGGGGCCCTACTAGATTTAAGACTCTAGAACAACCACTAACCTTCGAATGGACCAAGAAATGATTTCTGAAGCAGACATAGACTGAGAATTAGGGCTTACTTATTTAGCTTAGGAAAGAGGAGTGGGTTCTGAAGAGTATTATTTTAGTGATTGGGCTTTACACCAAGTTTGATCTACTTGTTAAAAAAATATCTACTTGTTATGAAGAAATGCATACCTGTTATATACAACTAGCTATAATTCATAATATCCAATATTATCAGCAAAGAGATTCCATAATTTTTTAAAAAGATTTTATTTATTTATTCATGAGAGACACAGAGAGAGGCAGAGACACAAGCAGAGGGAGAAGCAGGCTCCAATGCAGGGAGCCCGGCGTGGGACTCGATCCCATGTCTCCAGGATCACGACCTGAGCCGAAGGCGGCACTAAACCGCTGAGCTACCAGGGCTGCCTGAGATTTCATAATTATACCTGTGTAGCAGAGTGGAGAAATATGATAATCTTAATGCTGGTATCATGATTCTTCTTAGGGGATATTTCAGTTGGGGCCTTCCAAGAAGCAGGTGGAATTATATGTGCAATAGATTTACTGGGGAGAAGCAGGATGGTGGCCATGGAAGTCGGAATCCGCTAAGGAGTGTGTAACAACTCACCTGCAGAATCAAAAAAAAAGAAAAAAAGAAAGATTTACTGAGGAGAGAGGCACCTGGATGGCTCAGTGGTTGAGCATCTGCCTCAGGTCATGATTCTGGGGACCCTGCTCCTCCCACTGCTTATGTCTCTGCCTCTCTCTGTGTGTCTCTCACAAATAATGAAAATCTTTTTATAAAAAAGATTTACTATGGAAAAAGATATGAAGCAGAGAGGGGAGGGATAGATGAGGAGGACCATCAGGTTATATGAAGATCTGATGGTAATAAGAGGAAAAATATGCAGGATAAGCAGTAGAATTCTGAAAAAGTCTTGGCCAGGTCAATGGGGAATCCTTGAGCAAAGTTCTAGGGACTCGTATGGAGAAGTCCTATGTCAGGCAAGAATGACCACTCCAGAATGTTCACTGCATGGAGTCTTGGCTGGGGGCAGCTTGGGAAAGCACAGCCTCTTTGTGAATGCCACAGTGAGACAAAGGTTTCTCATCTGTTAGCTACCTGTGGTCTATATGCTCCTGCAGCACATTCTCTTGCAGGGAGTTCAAAGGGGTGCCTGCCATGTTTCAGAAAATTACGTTTTTAAAAGCACGCTGTGATGCTGCTGTGCGGTAGAAAGTGATACCCTGAGGAATGAGCTTACTGAGAAAAAAGGCAGTAAAAGAGTGCTAAAATTTTCACCTCGATAGGATTAGAAATTTGGGCGAATGATTCAAGAATAAAGGACACACAGGCTTAACATGGCAGGAAAATGGCTAAAGGCCCTTTACAAAGAGGGGTATCTAATATTCAGAATTATTTTTTTTAAGGTCTAAATCCCCTGCCACTCCAAACCTTAAATAAAATATGACATATGTACAATTGCCTCATGGGATTGTCACACAGCTAAGAAGATAGTTTGAATCTAGATAATCCTTTTTTTTTTTTTTTAAGATTTTACTTGAGAGAGAATGAGTGAATGCAAGAGCAAGAGAGTGAGAGTGAGTGAGAGAGAGAGAGAGAGAGAGACCATGAGCAGAGGGACAACAGAGGAAGAGGGCAAAAGACTCCTCACTGAGCATGGAGGCCGACATAGGGCTTGAAACCAGGACTCTAGGATCAAGACCTGAGCCAAAGGCAGACACTTGACTGAGCCACCCAGGTGCCCCTAAATCTAGATAATTCTTGATCCAAAATCTCCCTTCTATCCACTGTGCTACTTTTCCACTGTTCCTTCTATGTAACTTGATTTAGTGATTAGCTTCCATAATTCAGTGACCCTAGGACTTACAAATGTTTTAAGCTATGGGGAGTATTTTCTTAGGGATTCCCAGAAGTAGAAGTAGACCCCAAGACAACAATTTCAGGGCAAATAGTCTACTTGGAGAGTGAAAGAGATTTAGGAGGGTAATGGAGAGGTGAAATGGGAGAAAAGCCAGCCAATAAAGTTTATGAAATTGAGCCAACGAGGACAGTGAATGACTAGAGCTTACCCTCTTAACCCCTCTGGGGAAACTGGAGACTGTGTAGGACATATGACTCTGAGTTATCCCACCTAGGAGGTAAGGAACCTGGGGTGTAAGCTCGCCAGTCTTTGGTTAAAGTCTGCTCCTACTGAATGTTATTCTGTTGTATTTCCAGCTGGCTGGCCAGCAAAACTGGCTCATATAGCAAGAGAAAGCTCTCAAGGAAAGAAATACAAGTGCTGGCAGGGGGTAATTGTGCCTGGGTGTGTGAATGAGGAAATGTGAGGCCGCAAAAGCACCTCACTGGAGGTATCAATGAAATATTTTATATACAGTCATCATACTCATTTTTTCCTAATGAAAAATAATAATCATTAGAATTAAATTTAGTATTATAATTTTAAGAGTCCTTTCATATATATCATCTTATTGGATTATCAAATGGTCCTTTGATATAAGCAGCATTCTGCAGATGAAAAGGATGTACATTTTATCTCCTCTATGAAGACCTCATGAATTTAAATTTATAAATTTCTTTTCTCAAGCCAAGTTGATAAGTTCCAGTTTTCTTTATATTGGGAATTTGCAGAACATTTTTGGTGGGGCAGGCATGGAGGTAGGAAAATTTAAGAGGTGGGAGTAATGAACATTTTTGGGCCTCAATCTAAAAAACCTTTTTCTCGGGATCCCTGGGTGGCGCAGCGGTTTGGCGCCTGCCTTTGGCTCAGGGCGCGATCCTGGAGACCCGGGATCGAATCCCACGTCGGGCTCCCGGTGCATGGAGCCTGCTTCTCCCTCTGCCTGTGTCTCTGCCTCTCTCTCTCTCTCTGTGTGACTATCATAAATAAATAAATTAAAACAAAACAAAACAAAAAAAAACAAACAAAAAAAAATAAAAAACCTTTTTCTCAGAACTATATGACCTAAACAGCATATTAGAACTTCATTAAAAATAAACACAGTAAGGATCTTGGGGCCCTGGGAACGAGCCTGCTCAGTGGGGAGTCTGGTTCTCCTTCTCCCTTGGTCTCTCCCCCACCCTCACTTGTACTCTCGCTCACTCTCTCTCATGAATAAATAAAAATCTTAAAAAAAAAAACAAATATTAGTTATAATCAGAAAAGACAAACCATGTGTAGATGAAATTTAAGCCAATTAAATTTTCTCATTTATACACATTTTATGTCATCTTATGTAATAGAAGAAACATTTTTTTCATTAAGTGGTTTATTTATTTATTTTTTAAAAAGATTTTATTTATTTGAGCGAGAGAAACAGAGATAGCGACAGAGAGCACAAGCCTGGACAAGAGGGAGAAGTAGGCCTCCCGATGAGCAGGAAGCTTGATGCAGGTCTCTATCCCAGGACCCTGGGATCATGAACCCAGCCAAAGGCAGATGTCCAACTGACTGAGCCACTCAAGCACCCCACATTAAGTGGTTTAAATCAAAGTGTTCCTCTTTACCCCTTTTTTAAGTCTGGCATGATGAGCTTATTTCAGTGAAGCTGCCGCGGTAAGTACTGGGAGAACCCTAGGATAGTTGGAGGCCAATTTTGTAATTACTAGCTTGTGTTTCAAGGTGGCTAAATGAATGGTAACTCTGCCTGCCCAACTATTTTCATGGGATTATCTCTTCTGGGCTGAATTGCTGTTTTTAAGAATTTTTTCATTGATGGTTGGGTAAAGCAAAGGAGTGACTGCTGTCAACACATTATAATGAGAAAGTAAAAAAAAAAAGTTATGACAAGAACTTAGTCAAGTTATAGCTTCTTGTAGGCCACATTTTTGTTTTAAAAGGCAAATCTGGTTTTATGTTAAGAAAGGATTTATATTTTCAAATCCTTGACAAAAAGGATGAAATCTTATTGTTTATTAACATGTTAGTAGTTAAAAGTTAAAAGTTAAACATTGGGGCACCTGGGTGGCTCAGTAACCGTTAGGTGTCTGCCTTTGGCTCAGGTCATGGTCCCTGTGTCCTGGGATCAAGCCCTGCATGGGGCTCCCTACCCTGCACGGTGGTGGTGTAGGGGGTGGGAGAGGTGTGTGTGGGGGGTGGTGTGGTGTGTGAGGGGGTGAGTGGGCCTGCTTCTCCCTCTCCTGCTGCTTCCTCTGCTTGTGCTTTTCTCTATCAAATGAATAAATAAAATCTTAAAAAAAAAGCTAAACATCAAGCCCCTTATAAATTAAATTTGAATCATTCTTATATCAATGGAGAACAACTGTGATTGAAAAAATGCATTCAGGATTTTACTTATTTTTTAAAGATTATATTTATTTATTCATGAGAGACACAGAGAGAGAGAGGGAGGCAGAGACACAGGCAGAGGGAGAAGCAGGCTCCATGCAGGGAGCCCGACGTGGGACTCAATCCCGGGTCTCCAGGATCACGCCCTGGGCTGAAGGCGGTGCTAAACCACTGAGCCACCAGGACTGCCCTGCATTCAGGATTTTAAAATTTCGTTTTAGTAAAAATGAACACTAAGGATTTTTATTTTTAACACTAAGGATTTAAAGACCAAATCCTTCCCGAGATTTCCTTAAGAATTTCATTTCAGCTGTCCCAGAGTTATATGCTTGTCCTGCCTCCTGAATTTCCAGTTTAACTCTCAAAACTACGAACACAAAGGCAGTATGTTTAGTGACAATAGGACACATTTGGAGCCAAAGTGTCACGGGAGCAAGGCAGAGTTGGACCAGACAAAAGGTGCATTTGCTCTCATTTGCTATGGTTCATCCAGCTGTTGCTGCCTTCTGGGTCTGACCAACATTTTAAGGCATGTCAGATAGGAGCTTCTGGTTGCTTTAGATTCTCCTATCATCTAAATATCGCCAAAGTAAGAAATGGGCCAGAATTTACCACATAATTTCACGGACTCAAGTTCTCTGCAAATTTGCTAGTAAAATGGCACATTGTCAAGAATAAAAATTCTTAAAGAATTATCTAACAGTAATTCATGGCTTGACCTTCATTTCTATACACAGACCCACCTTCAGAACACAAACCCCTTACATTATTATATTTCTTTAGAGTACTGAAATTATTCCCACTTAGTATTATCATTTGATTATTATGGTAAATCTCTAGTGTCAACAGAATAGATATCAATATTAACTTTTAACTGAAAGTGAAATTCTGGCTCCACGACATTAATTAGTAGGTCTAACATTTTAAAAGCTACGTACCTCCCATCAACGCTTGTACTGTTAATTCTCTAATAATTTAAAGATACACAAGGAAAATATGAAGTCACAGCTTTGAATTATGAGGAAAAGTCCTATCCTTTTGCAACATGTTTTCCCCTTAATATTAATTTAAGCATCAGGAAGCATTCAGTTACCAAGGTAAGGATAAAGATATATGAAGAGAGAGACACATTCTCTGCCCTTCAATCTAACAGATAAATTAGCAGATAGTGTCCTGGAGGACATATCTGTAATGTGAAAAGCCTGCTTTTTTCTGGGGGGTGGGGGGTCTTCTTTCTTTACAATGCTCTGTAAGACACTGTTCAGAAAACTCCCTAAAACTGGTAGAATTAGAAGTACACAGTTCAATATCTCTTATGTCTCATTTGATCTTCTTGGAATGGGGCCTTAAGTAGATGTTTTCTGGAAAATAATGGGAAGACCCTGAAAGACTTGGTGCAGCCACTAGCTTTTGTTAGGCTTTCTTACGGAAAGAAGAAAGCCTTTTATATTACTGTAATCATTGTTTTTTGCGTATTTCTCTCCAGTTCCACAAAAATGCAGAGACCAAATGCAAAGAAAATAAAGGCTTATTGATTGCTGAAAAGTCAAGACTAACTCTTAGTCATACTCCCATCATTATGGCCTGTTTCTAGCATTTAAAAACATTTCTACACTCTTTATTCATATTCAAATTATTTTTTTTTTTTAAATTTTTATTTATTTATGATAGTCACACAGAGAGAGAGGGAGAGAGAGGCAGAGACACAGGCAGAGGGACAAGCAGGCTCCATGCACCGGGAGCCCGACGTGGGATTCGATCCCGGGTCTCCAGGATCGTGCCCTGGGCCAAAGGCAGGCGCCAAACCGCTGCGCCACCCAGGGATCCCTCATATTCAAATTATTAACCCAGTCTTTTAAAATTTTTAAAAAATATCTTTTGGAGCTCCAGGTATCTCATGAGTTGTAAAATACTCCTTAATTGATAGGATGTTTCGTCTGTATTTGCATCTACCCTTTCTCTTATTTGTGGATATTTATTTGGATGGATTTATTAGTCTTAGAGCATACTGCATTATGTACTCCTATTCTGTTTCTGATATGGATTAACCCGTTCCTTCAATTTCAAGGTCACTTAAATTCTATTCCATATTCCTTGATGTTTGCAATTGCATTCCTATTTTTCTTCATGACTCTAAAGAGGAGCACTTTCAAATCCATCATCTTGGTCAATGATGGTTATTAGTGCTATGGCTAATTGTACATACTACTACTTCATATGTTCCCTTGTAAGTTTCTCAGATTGGTGCTAAGTTATTTATTTATTTATTTATTTATTTATTTATTTATTTACTTAATTTATTTTTAAAACTTATTCATTCATGAGAGTCACAGACAGAGAGAGAGAGAAAGCCAGAGACACAGGCAGAGGGAGAAGCAGGCTCCATGCAGGGAGCCCAACATGGGACATGATCCTGGGTCTCCAGAATCAGGCCCTGGGCCTAAGGCAGTGCTAAACTGCTCAGCCACCCAGGCGGCCCACATTGCTAAGTCATTTAAAAGCCACTGTTTCAACATTGGCAACATCGGAAATGGTATGTTGTTCTGTTTTTCAAAAATTCCAGACTTTTCCAGAGAAGCAAACTCTTAGCAGCCTGCCTTAGAAATCCAGATCTTCTAGACAGAATTCAGTCTCTTGGACAGGCAGTGACTAATGCTTACCTCTGGGTGGGGTAGCCTTGGTCTTGGCGGACTGTAGCTCATAGCATGGTCTTTCAGGGCTTCAAAGTGGAGCCATGTCGCTCTTAACCTAGAAATAGTTTAAGCAGTTCAGTTATATCTGGTTTCCTAGATAATTGGAATAGAATCAGAGAAAAGTCAGAGCAGAGGAAATAGGCTCACAGAAGCAAGTAGTGGCAATCAACAGGGTGAAAGGCCACCAGAGAAAACCAGAAAGCAAACACTGGAACTTGAAAAGCAAAGCAGATTGAGGCCCACTAATTAAGAGCAGATGACTAATTTTGTAATTGTACAGCCCTTGAACTGGGACTACCAGGAGAGAAACATGAAAATGTTGAAAAACAGCAAAAGAAATCCCAGATTTATTGAAAAACAATAATCTCCATATCCTGGAAGCCAATGAAGAGACCCACAGATAGAGTAAAAAAGGCTGAAAGTCAAAGATAAAGAAAATATTTTGGAAAAAAAGCTGGAGAAAAACAAAACATCACTTACAAGGAAGCCCAGTAAGAGCAATGGCTGACTTCTCAGCAGGAACAACTGAAGCTAGAAAGCAGTGGGAAAACATTCAAAGTCTCAAACAAAAAAAATTAAAACTGTGAACCAATAATCTGATATTCAGCAAAGGTATCTTTTAAAAATGAAGGTGAAATAAAGACTTCCCTAGGTAAACAGAAACTGAAATAATTTGTTGCCAGTCAATTCATTTTACAAGAGATTTTCTAGTAAGTTCTTCAGATGGAAAACAAGTCATCTCAGACAGTTACACAAATCTATGACCAGAGAACATTGGTAAACTTATACATGCATATTTTCTCATTTCTTTTCTTAAATGAGTTAAAAGCAATTTCATAAAATATGTACATACAACTGATCCATATACAACATGGGGGTTGGGGCACCACCCCTCTATACAGTCAAACACCCATGTATAATTTTAGACTCCCCCGAAACATAACTAATAGGCTGCTATTGACCAGAGCCTTACCAAATAACAGAAACAGTTGATTACCATGTATTTTGTATGCTATATTTACTATATGCTGTATATTTACAATAAAGCAAGCTAGAAACAAAAATGTTAAGAAAAGCATAAGGAAAATAAATTAATGGTACTATCCTGTACTTATTGCAAAAATCTGCATATAAATGGACTTCTACAGGGCAGCCCTGGTGGCGGCGCAGTGGTTTGGCACAGCCTGCAGCCTGGGATGTGATCCTGGAGATCCAGGATTGAGTCCCACATCGGGCTCCCTGCATGGAGCCTGCTTCTCCCTCTGTCTGTGTCTCTGTGTCTATGAAAAAAATAAATAAAATCTTTAAAAAAAATAAAAAAATAAAAGTTTTAAAAAATAAATGGACTTCTACAGTGGATACTTCTGTTGTTCAAGGGTCAACTATAACCTATTACTGAGACTATAACATATAGAAGTGTGATATATATATATAATTCCCAACAGCATAAATGGAGTTAATGTGAGCAAAGCTATAACAACCTGAGGAAATGACCACGCATGGTAAAGTAATAACTGCTAACAGTGCATTGTTAGATTTCTAACACTAACAGATGTAGTACGTGGGGATTGCCTAGAAAATACTTGTTAAACTTGGGACTCCATGAGATAAAGTTTTAGATATTTTTATACAATTTGTTACATTCCCTACCAAAACCACCCTCTCCCACCTCCCAAAAAAACACACAAAAAACTCATCATCTGAATACAAAAAATAACAGCAACGTGGAGGATGTCTAAGAAAAGGAAAAAAAACTCACCTATAATCCTGTTACCTTAACATTATAATTCTCTTATTCCATAGAAGCTACTTTCTTGTGTCTCTCTCCCACCTGCCCAATCTATTTTCTGATGGTGGATTAAGAAGGCCTGGAGCTGGGCTGCCTGGGTGGCTTAGTCAGTTGGGGATCTGTCTTCAGCTCAGGTCATGATCCTGGAGTCTTGGGATTAAGCTCCACATTGGGATCCCTGTTCAGTGGGGAGTCTGCCTCTCCCTGACCCTCATCAATGCTCTGACTCCCAAAATAAATACATAAATAAAAATATTGTTTTTTTTTTAAATATGAGAGAGAACAAGCAAGAGAAAGAGCACAAACAGGAGGGAGGGGCAGAGGTAGAGGGAGCAGCAGGCTCCTGGCTGAGTAGGGAGCCTAATGTGGGGCTAATTCCCAGGACCCTGGGATCACTTACCTGAGCCAAAGGAGATGCTTAACTGAGCCACCCAGGTGCCCCAATAAAAATCTTAAAAAAAAAAAAAAAAAGGCCTGGAGCCAAACTTCCAGACTCAAAAGAGCTGGAAAAAAAAAAAAAAAAAAATATATATATATATATATATCAAAATCTCTAACTTGGAGAAGCAATCTAGATGATCTCTGGATTTTGCCACTTTTAAACTTGAATATATCTACATAATTTGAAATTGTTTAAATACAATCACAAATCTTATCTAAGATTTATATTGTAAATTGCTAATTATAAATCTTGATTTAGTCCATGAATCCATCATACTTTAAATAATTTGGAGCAGAGAATTTTAAAATTCTGATACTCCATAGACCTACTCACTACCCTTCTTCCCTCCTCAGTACAATATACTGCTTTCAGCGGTAATTTTTTTTTGGGAAAAGACCCCCACAATCTTGAATTAACTCAGGATCATGGCAGCATTTTATCAGCAGAAACAAAATATCACAAATTATTTAAAAACATTTCCCTATTATAATAGGCTTCTAATACAAGGATTTCATTTAAAGCATACTATTAAGACATTCTATGTTAGTACATGGCCTACAAGATAAAGAGTAAAATAATTTCAAGTCCATCAGGTTTCTAATGAAAGAACAAATTTAACAGCTTTTAGCTGGTTGACATCTATAAAGACTATGCTTTACTTTTTTTAAAAACTAATATCTAGGGATCCCTGGGTGGCGCAGCGGTTTGGCGCCTGCCTTTGGCCCGGGGCGCGATCCTGGAGACCCAGGATCGAATCCCACGTCGGGCTCCCGGTGCATGGAGCCTGCTTCTCCCTCTGCCTATGTCTCTGCGCCTCTCTCTCTCTCTCTCTCTCTTTCTGTGACTATCATAAATAAATAAAAATTAAAAAAAAAAAAAAAAAAAAAACTAATATCTAGTGCGTCATTTCCAGGCTTGAGGTATTTGCTTCCTTCCTCAGTATTACTCATTCAACTACTCAGTCAGATGCATAATCTATGTAGTAGACAATTGTCTTCTCTCTTCATTCTGCATGTTATAACTCAAAACAGAATTCCAAGTTTCATATGTGTGGTTCCTCTTTCGGTTACTGGGCACTTGGCACTATCACTGGAATGTAAGATGCTACCACAGTATTTAAATATAACGTCCATTTAAAATTAAGGCAACAAATTAAAAGGCCACCCATCACTATTTAGTAATAACAGCTTTAATGCTTTTCTCAATGTAATTGCTTTTTCTCATTGTTATAATTTGTAGTAAATGTGCTGCTTGAGTAAACACCTGTTTATTCATGACAGTACTTACAATCTTCACTAGGTTTTAATAATCAAATGTCTGTTAATGAGCCTAGGGAAAATGGACAAGTATTAAAATTCCTTATTACTTTATTTTTTAAAGATTAAAAAAAAAGATTTTATTTATTCATGACAGAGAGGAGAGAGAGAGAGAGAGAGAGAAAGACAGAGGCATAGACACAGGTAGAGGGAGAAGCAAGCTCCAAGTAGGGAGCCTGACGTGGAACTCGATCCGGATCATGCCCTGGGCTGAAGGTGGTGCTAAACCGCTGAGCCACCCAGGCTGCCCATTTTATTTTTTAATGGTTTATTCATGAGACACAGGCAGAGGGAGAAGCAGGCTCCATGCAGGGAGCCTGACACGGGACTCAATCCCAGTCTCAAGGATCAGGCCCCGGGCTGAAGTCAGTGCTAAACCCCGAGCCACCTGGGCTGCCCTTAAAATACTTTAAACTATTAATTTGTTAAATGTGAAAGGGATAACCTACAAACAGTATTCAATGACTAGGTGATAAGGAGAAATCTAAGAGCCATTTACAAAATAAAATCATGATTAATATTGGAGAGCAAATAAGTTTGTTGTATTATGATTAATCATTGGTATATTAGTCCAGATAAATTTGATTGGCCTTCACAAGATAAATTAGTACAACTAATGACACTTATATTGTAGATCTTGGCAATGTTATTTCTTTTCTTTGGGTTTGTTTCCTCATCTGTAAAATGAAGGGATTAACTTATTTCATGTCTATAGTTTTTAAAATTTAAGAATTGGTCTTGGCTTTCCAATACCTGTTCTTGAAAAGTTAAATTTTTGTCATGTAGAATGTTTAAATGCACCAAGAACATTCTATTTATTGGACAATTGATGTCAGTTTGCAACTTTAAAATTTTATTTTCCTTTTTCAAGCTTTCTTAAAGTGAGCAATGCCTATACATTTATAGAAATCACCAAGAAAAGCTACTGTACTACATTCTTAGGACGCAGATGTGGCAAATTCTTAGTAAGGCAAATTCTTAGTAAGTTAGAAGTCTGGAAACGTGTATAGATTATAGTAATGTATTAAAATTCTTTTTTTTAAAGATTTTTATTCAGAGAGAGAGAGAGAGAGAGGCAGGCAGAGACACCGGCAGAGGGAGAAACAGGCTCCATGCAGGGAGCCCAACATGGAACTCGATCCCGGGTCTCCAGGATCAGGCCCTGGGCCACAGGTGGTGCTAAACCACTGCGCCACCAGAGCTGCCCTATTAAAGTTCTTATTCTGCATTTTGTACTCAAAGATATGACAGGAGTTATGTACACTGCTATCCATTTCCCCAGGATTACTATTACCCTTTACCCTCCAAACTGTACCATGTTGGTATGCACAAAAGCCAACAAAGTAAGTTATCTGAGGAGGCTACTCTAGTCCAGGTTAAAAAGGGTATGAATTTTTACAGGTGAATGGGGTTGAGATTTTCATTACATTAGAAACAAGGGATCACATCAATCCATCAATTCCATCTCTTCATTTCTAATGAGTAAACTGGTCCAGAGAAGTACTTGGCAAGGCCACAGATCTAACTGGTATCAGTTGAGAAGAGAACCCAGATCTGCTTGCCAATTCTTCTATACGATACTGCCTTCTGAATGCCACAAGGCAGGCAATGCTCTGAGAAGATAGGAGAAATCTAAATGGAATATAAAATCTTTTTTTTTTTTTTATTTACGATAGTCATACAGAGAGAGAGAGAGGCAGAGGCACAGGCAGAGGGAGAAGCAGGCTCCGTGCACCGGGAGCCTGACGTGGGATTCGATCCTGGGTCTCCAGGATCGCGCCCTGGGCCAAAGGCAGGCACCAAACTGCTGCGCCACCCAGGGATCCCCTGGAATATAAAATCTTAAAAGGGACATTACATGGTCCATCCAGTTCAACTTCACATTTAAATCTGGAATTTCTTCTGCAGCACTGTGACAAATGTCATTCAGCTTCTGATCTGTTCCAGTGCTAAGAACCTCTCTGACCCTGGGGAGGCAATCCCTTTTTGTTGTGGACAAATAACCATATGGTTATTTCTTACACTGAGCTCTAGCCTGTCATTTTGGAGCTTTCACCTAGTTGTACTGAGTCCAAAGAATAAATTGTTCAAATATTTGAACACAGAGCTATCACTCCTTAGTTACAGAATTCTTCAGTTGGTCTTTGGATCTTAGTTTGTGGAACTCCTTTCAATTTGGTAAAACATCCCAAGATTTGCTTTAATTTATGAATATCCTGAAATGATATTAATATTTATAGGTATGGTTTGACTAGCCCTTCGTATGAGATTATGTCCCCATGACACAACCTACAATTACAGCCAATGACAAGAGACTAACATGTTATTTTTAGCAAACAAAAAATATCCATTTTTCTTTCATCTGTCAAATCTTGGCAAATGCAATTTCATATTCCTATCAATGGCCTTTTATTGTACCTCAGATACTAACTACTAGGGTCTGTGACACCATGTATGATTGTGCCTCTCACTAATTTGCCAGCCAGCCTCATCTTTATGCCATCTGTTCCCCTTGACTTTTGGCCAGTCTTAAAATGCACTTTTTTTCTAGGCTTCCCCGTACTGTTCCCTTCAGCCAGCAATGATTTCCTCTGGCCACTAGGTTTAGTCGTTTGAGATATCCTTCAAAGTTCCTATCAAACATCACTTCTTTGTGAAACTCCTCCTTGCACTTTTCCTCATATCCCCCTACCAATAGTACCATTTAACCTGTTATAATGAGCTACATATCTCCCTCAGCCATTATTCAAATACTTGTGCAATAAGGTGTCTGTCTCCTTGGCTACACTGTGAGGTCTATGAGGACATGGCCAATGTCTACCTTTATCTGGCATAGGGTATTAGATGATTTAGACATTCAGTATTTGTTGAATGAATGAATGAATGAATTCTGAATTAGTATGATCAGAATTTTAAATTTAACAGGTATTCAAAGAAAACACATAACTAAACTCTGGGGTATATGGTGTACAAAAAAAGGAATTTTTACAGGTTCCACAACAATCTTGAGAAGGAAAAAACCTCTCCAAAAAGAGAAGTGATGATAAAATTGAGAAAACCACACAACTATTTTCTATAAAGATAAATGGTGAAAGTTTTCAGTCTTTATGGTAAGGGATGGAAAGCATGGAAGAAGGCAAACAAGCACAGCTGGGTGGTATATTTGTTGTTTTACTGTTAATTTGACACATCTGAACCAAAGCATTCACAATACTTGATATACTTTGAAGAGAATCATATACTATAGTCTTAGACATAACCACAGAACAAGCAGAACAATTAAAACTACATAAGGCCTTAAAATATATCCACAGTGTGTATTATTTCAATATTCATTCATTTACAAATTAGACTACATACCGTTAATTTTATTTTTATTTTTCTTTCATTGTTTTATTCAGGCAGGATTCATTCAAGGAAAGGCAACTTAGTTTTTGTGTGTGAGCTCTGTTTTTTACTACATTGGTTAATATAAAAGTTATGAATTAAATGTTCTTATATCCTGCATCCAGGAGTGAATCCATGAAATTCTCATATAGTAATCTAAAACAATAGGTCCTATTAAAAGGAGCCAAAGTGAAAAATGACCAAATAGCCAGCCTGTTTGTGGTCTTAAAGAACATCTAACGGACTTTCAGGTTTTCTTATAATAAAGTGTACTGCAATTCTATGAGATTAGTCAAAATTTAAAACAACATCGCGTACAAAATCATTCTTGAAGCTCTAAATGCCTTTTAAATAACAAAATGAGATTTTTTAAGTAGTTGCTTCATGGTACCAAACCTATAAATCAGAACTAGTTAAAATTCAGTGCTATCATGACTTCTCATTTACAAGGTAACTAGTTGGTAAATTAATAGATGGCATAAAAATTAAGACTTACATTTCTTTTTTAAAGGAGAAAATGTATGATAACCAGGGAATACAGAAAATGCAATGTATTTTACAATAAAATAACTGTTTAAACCTCGATCCCTGTACAACAGGGTTTAGGTCATCTCTAGTGAACTTCCATGTTTTCATACAGTTTATTCTGAGTACTTGAATTGTTTTAGATATACAGCTTTTTATTGAAAGAATATTACATTTGTATACCTGGATAAGATTTAGTACATTGAGATGTTTTAAAAATATTTATAAATTTATTTCTGATATGCAAAAGCATTTGGCAATACTTTTACAGCATTTGATTTTATAGAATTAAAATTTCATACAGTACTCATTTTGATGTTTAAAAAAAAATTCACAGAAAAAATATAAATTACACAGCCTGACTGCATGATACTGTTATTTCCAGTTTCTAGTTCTGGTAATTAAAACCTTCATTAAGTCTGTTAACAAATCATTACCTGTACATTTATGAAGGCAACTGACATGATTTGCAAACAAAACCTTCAGGTTTTATGTAATTTACCAAAGAGTGCAGTTCAGCAAGAAAAGAAAACCAGTATGCAAATTTACAGAATATTTTACAAATTTACCAGTTCCTGTGACACAAACTGTTTCAACCTTTCAAGGTACTGTCCATAAAGTTCCACATCATTGTGACCTGCCCCTTCAACCCACAGAGGCTCCACAGGTCTTTGGCAACGCTCAAACAATGCGAGGCCATGTGAAAAGTCAATTACTTCATCTTCAGTCCCATGAATTATTAATACTGGAGAGGTTATCTTAGAGATTTTGTCAATGCTGCAAGAAAAGGGGGGGGGGAGAAAGTCAATGAATTAGCTAGAAAAGAATTGTGAAACAAATTTTTTGTGTGATATACTGGTAGATCATTCAAATATCAGAACAATCTTTTGAACACATTCAGAAGAAATGATATCTCTTGGATTTTATAGATTCCTTATTTTAAGATTACCTGAGGAAGCTACCTTCATGCACTTCTGTTTTGAGGAAATTACTCAATGGTTACTCTCAACCTACTGTACAATGCTTAACATAGAGAAACAGGTTGGAAGTAGAGGATGAAACTAAGGACCATTCAAGTATGTGCTAACTTTATACCTTTCTGTATGCATTGTTTTTTTTCCTTCCTCTTAATCTACTAAAATGACAGCAAAATGTATTGTTTTGGGCTATCACAAAAATAGGGAGAAAACCATTTTTAAGGGAATAGATGTTAAAATGAAGAAACAATCTAATTTATCCCATGGGATACCCCAGAAGGCAGGAACTGACATGGGGATGAAGGCAGATGACAGGAATCTATAGAACTGATTCAAGAGTCTGTTTAAGAAATAGGTCCCTCTCCTTCAGGTTCTTTCCCTTTCCTTCTGTAGATTGGTTAGTTTTACTCTACCCAAAAATGGAGGTTTTTGAGGACTAAGGGAATTGCTAGGCACAGAATAAGATGAGAGGCATCATAGAGAGCAAGTAAACACACACGCTGCCGCTATGAACCCATTTTCTGTACTGAGTTTTCAGAATGCTGGCAGCCAGGCCTTCAATCTTCCACGGAGGACTTTTACAAAGAATCCTTGTTGGAGACTCTATCCACCTTAAGAGGAAAAGTAGAGAAAGTGTCACAGGGTGGGATCCCCAAGTAATTGATTTGACCAGATCACTGTACAGTGAAGCTCACAATCAACAAGACGTAACACCACGGTGCTTCAGATCAGCTCTTTAGTTCTTCACTCTTATGTATAAACATACTATCTAGAATTATCAGACATCAGAGAACACCAAATATAAGACAGAGATCAAGACAATTTTAAAAAGACAACCTGAAGGAGACATAAACGACATAAAGAGAACTTACAAATTTTTACACTTAAAGTCTTTCCAGATAGAAGGCACTGTAACTATAAAATGAGGATAGAGGGATCCCTGGGTGGCGCAGCGGTTTGGCGCCTGCCTTTGGCCCGGGGCGCGATCCTGGAGACCCAGGATCGAATCCCACATCGGGCTCCCGGTGCATGGAGCCTGCTTCTCCCTCTGCCTCTCTCTCTCTCTCTCTCTCTCTCTCTCTCTCTCTGACTATCATAAGTAAATAAATAAAAAAAAATACTACTTTAAAAAAAAATGAGGATAGAATCTTAAAAAAGAGGAAATCAATGAAGTAATTCAAGGCATTTGGTAAGGAAAAATGGTTGGGTGTATTATTTGCTATCAAATGCTCAATAATAAAGGAATTACAACAAAAAAATTTTAAAAAGTATGTTCTTCTTCAAATGTTAATGCTGCAAGAAAAAAGAGGGGGGAGGAAGTCAATGAATTAGTTTGCAGTTAAGTGCTGCTCTCTTTGTTGGTGTAGCAGAAATGAAAGAGGGAGCTGGACAGAGATTTAAGTTGGCAAAAGCATTAACCCAAATACTCCCTATCAATCCTAAAGTTTAGTTAGACAGAAGCAGTATCATACACATACCTTCCAATAAACCATTATCTAAAACAGAAACCACCCCCATATTAACATAAAAACAAAAAATCTCCCATAGCTCATATACTCCCACCATTAGCTTCCCTACAAAACCCCTTACTGGCTAATGATGAAAAAATTTGCTTTTAAAATGACCCTTGTAAAAAAAAAATGACCCTTGTTTTTATAAATTAGCAGGTGAGGACTCTGGCCTTTGGCCTATCATTCTCAAAAAATTCTTTGTATTACTGCCAATTAGGGAAAAGAAATAAGACTGAAATTTGCCAGCTTCTCACTTCTTGCCTTCTCCCTTTGAGAAATGGGCCATCAGTTTTTTCCAATTCTGAAGAACTGGAGGAACTTCCATCTTCTCTTGAAAAGTAGTCCTCCTTTCATATTTGTGTAACATTGTGTTTGCAGACTTTCAGGTGCCAATACTTACTCAAATGAATTCTAGACACAATTTTGTAACTGACTTCTTTTGTAAATCAGCTATCATTAATTAGATACCATTCACTAATTTTTATGCACACGTCTCATTTCCCTCTACTTTTCCTCTATTCCAGTATTATGTCTCACTGAATGGTACTATTCATTAGCAGCTCAAGTCAGAACCCTAGGAATTACAGTCACAGTCTTTTGTTTAGCATCCTATATTCACTCTGACACTCAGTTCTGTTAATTTCATTTCTCAAATTCATTCTTGGGCAGCCTGGGTGGCTCAGCGGTTTAGCACCGCCTTCAGCCCAGGGTGTCATCCTGGAGACCTGGGATTGAGTCCCATATCAGGCTCCCTGCATGAAGCCTGCTTCTCCCTCTGCCTGTGTCTCTGCCTCTCTCCCTCTGTATCTCTCATGAATAAATAAATAAAATCTTAAAAAAAAATTCATTCTCTTATCTCTAATACTACTAGTACCACTCTCTGGGGTATAAGGCCCTCAGCTCTTTTCACCAGGATTGCTACTTGCTCAAATATTTCAGCCTCCCAACTGGGCTACTACCACCATCCTTTACGAACTTTAATCTTTCACAATTTCTATAATATATGTAAATTAGAAGCTCATGGCTGAACGAACTGTATTATGAATGCCTTAAGTGATGAAAATAAATGCCCTTAAAATTTTCTTTGAATTAAACAATCTTGAATATGGATACTTACTTTGGGAATGCATCAAAACAGTAGGTCTTCTTGGTATCAGGAAAAGCAACTCGCATTCCCGAGGTCAAAGGAGAATGGAGAATAACAGCAGCACTCTCATACCGAGCAGCGAGATCCACAGATGGTACTGTCCCTATACTTTGGCCATATATAATCACATTTTCAGGGCGAATGCCGTATCTACAAAGTTAAAAAAAAAAAAAAAAAGGCAGAGTTGGACTGGTATGAAATATTCAGTCATTTTCTAAGGACTTCTAATAATAGAATGACTCAGAATGAGACAATGTCAACTTTATATTTTAAATGTTTCTTAGCCATCATTATCATATTTAATGCTGTAACAAAATCTATATTCTGGGCAGCCCCGGTGGCCCAGCGGTTTAGCACCACCTTCAGCCTGGGTTGTGATCTTGGAGACCCTGGATCGAGTACCACATCAGGCTCCCTGCATGGAGCCTGCTTCTCCCTCTGCCTGTGTCTCTTGCCTCTCTCTGTGTCTGTAATGAATAAAAAAAAAAAGAAAGAAAGAAAAAAAAAAGATGGCTTTAAAAATAAAAAAAAAAAAAGAAAGCAATGGCTTTCAACGTTTAAAAAACAAACCAAAAAAACAAAATCTATAGGGCAGCCCTGGTGGCGCAGCGGTTTGGCGCTGCCTGCAGCCTTGGGTGTGATCCTGGGGACTCGGGATCAAGTCCCACGTCGGGCTCCCTGCATGGAGCCTGCTTCCCCCTCTCCCTGTGTCTCTGCCTCTCTCTCTCTATGTCTATGAATAAATAAATAAAATCTTTTAAAAAAAACAAAAAAAACAAAAACAAAATCTATATTCTTAGCTTATTTCATCAGCTTCATCTTTTGGTGAGGTCTTTTAAAATTTCAAACTTAAATGAATTCATTAAATCATTTATGCAATTTGACACGGCACTATTAACTAAATCCTGAACATATTACATCACTAATATTTTAATGGATTGATGTTTAATAGACATTAAATGTAACATTTAATATAACAAAAGTTACATTATTTTCCATTCAATGTAACAAAAGTTCTTTGTCTAGACATCAAAAGTGGCTATTTTATTTTTTGAATTTGGTCATACTGATGAAAATTGCTAGATATAGTTACTGTATGGGATAAAAAATATATATACATATATATATTAGCTGAAAGCATATGACTATTTTTCTTGAAATTTGCCTTTACTTATTAATAGAAATGAATGGAAAGATAAAAATATGAGTGAGAATTTCAAATGCTTTATGATTACGTTAATTATGAATAGACTTCATGCTAAAAACTCCAGAGTATTGTTTTACTCCCTATAAAAATGCTGCAGATTTAAATATGTCAACTCATTGCCTCAAATATATCACATATATTCTATGTTCCAAGCACTGTTACTTGTCCATGGTATAACTGTCCCAACTTTAATACTGCAAATAGAAATGGGGTGCTGGGCAGCCCTGGTGGCGCAGCGGTTTAGCGTCGCCTGCAGCCCGGGGTGTGATACTGGAGACCCAGGATTGAGTCCCATGTCGGGCTTCCTGCAAGGAGCCTGCTTCTCCCTCTGCCTGTGTCTCTGCCCCTCTCTCTCTGAATAAATAAATAAATCAAAAAAAAAAAAAAAAAAAAGAAGAGAAAAAAGAAATGAGGTGCTACAGGAGTTAATGAATGTGGGGTTAAGGGTTAGAGTGAGATCAAATATGCTTTGCCTCTTTAGAAGTCTGACAGCAGTCACTTCTGGATGCTAAGGGCCATTTGCACAACAGCCTCTGGTCTTCTGAAAAGCTAACGGAGCTTTCCAAGTATCTAAGAATGAAAAAAATAGCAAGACTAACCCCATGTGCTTCCTCTGGCCCTTTCCAGGGGCCCAGGGCTCTTTGACTATTCACGTAATGACATACTTCCCCATCATTTCTTCCAATCAGTTATACATAAGCATTTGGATATATCCCAGAGGTTGGGTTCCATCTACTCTAGACTGACTCTAATTGTAAATAAACTTAGAAAAGCTTTTTTCTTTACAAAGACATGACTGTAATTCTTCATAGGAGTAAAGAAGTTATGAAAATGAACTTCTGCAGCATCAGCATTAACTCTTGAGGCTGTATGATTGCTATTAGCTGAATGCAGCATGGTCGGTGGCAGTATGGGTTTTATTTTTATTTTTAATTTTATTTATTTTTTATTTATTTATGATAGAGACAGAGCGAGAGAGAGAGGCAGAGACATAGGCAGAGGGAGAAGCAGGCGCCATGCACTGGGAGCCCGACGTGGGATTCGATCCCGGGTCTCCAGGATCACGCCCTGGGCCAAAGGCAGGTGCCAAACCGCTGCGCCACCCAAGGATCCCAAGTATGGGTTTTAGACTAATGTTAGCAATGGTAAAGCTCCAGAGTAGAAGCAACTGCCAATTTAGCATCAGAAAACTCAAAGCAGTAACAGAATTTCAGAATAGTACAACTTAGGTCTTTATTTTTTATTTTTAAAGATTTTATTTATTTATTCATCATAGACATAGAGAGAGAGAGAGAGGCAGAGACACAGGCAGAGGGTGAAGCAGGCTCCATGCCGGGAGCCCGACATGGGACTCGATCCTGGGACTCCAGGATCGTGCCCTGGGCCAAAGGCAGGTGCTAAACAGCTGAGCCACCCAGGGATCCCCATAACTTAGGTCTTTAAAGACCATCTAATCTAGTTTAGCTGCTTGCTGAGCAAATGTTCAAAGTCAGAGTAAGTGGCTGACCTAGAATTAGAACCCAGGTACCCTGACTCCTTGTTGAGTGACTTTCTTTTTCTTTCATTAAAGATTTTATTTATTTATTCACGAGAGACAGAGAGAGAGAGAGAGAGAGAGAGAGAGAGAGACAGAGACACGCAGACACACAGGCAGAGGGAACTGTTAACAGGCTCCTCCCAGGGATCCAATGCGGGACTTCATCCTGGATCCCAGAATCATGCCCTGAGCTGAAGGCAGAGGCTCAACCACTGAGCGTTCCAAGTATACCTCCAATGACTTTTTCATTATGGTACACAGATAATGAGCTCAAAAACTGTTGTACTATTTAGAAATTCATCTAGTCTGCCCTTGTTGCTCATTTATCAAGTATGTATGGTCATCAAGTATGTTCAAAAAGATGAATTAAATCAAGACTAGTAATTATTTTATATTTTCCTTCAAACTGGTATGAGACAAGATGAAAAACAGGAAAAAGTTAACCATGTACATGAGTGGTTTTTTTTGTTTTGGTTACATAAACCCAGAACATTGAATTGGATACTAGTATGTTTTGGCTGAATAAAGTTATCATTTCATGTTACTGGGAAGCATTAATAATGAAGGCTATCTGCTATAACTTAGCATCCTTAAAAATTGTACCAATCCAGTCAAGTTATACTTTAAAAGAGTTGTATCTCTCAATAAATCTTCTTTCAAAGTATTTATCATATTTTCTTGACAGGTATTATATACTACATTCATGGCCAAGTCTGGAAAGTAGGAACTCATTTATTTTTGTTTATAGATTGAAGGGACTGACATCATTATACATAAAGCAGCGTTTGACTTTGGTCATTTAAGGCAGTTTTTAAGTTAAAGAATTTAAGTTAAGAATTTTTACCATTTCCCTGTCCCCCACAACTCGTTACCTACTTCTTATACTACTTACCATCTTTTCTTACTCATCATGTATGTTTTCATATCATTTCAAGTGATTTAAGAATCCCCTTTATATGAAACTGCTATAAAAAGATAGTTTCATTATATATCTTAGAGGAATAAATGCTTCTAAAGGTATTTTCTAAAAAAGGTTATGCCTATTAACAAAAATAAGGAGGTTCTAACTGAAACCACTAATATTTAAACTTTAAATTAGGAATGAAAAAAAAGGACTGATAAATTTTCTTTTTGAGTGCTTCAACTTTAGTCTAAAATACTTTGGAAGTGAGGCAGCTTATCAGCTGGATAATGAAGAATAACTTGAACTAAGACATTTTTTATTGTATATGAACCATCTGATGAAAACCCTGAAGTCTATAAAATTGCAATATTTTTCAATATTGGGGACTAGGAAAGATGAAAGCAATTTCTAGTTTACAAAAATGTATTGTTAAAGAATATGGTAATTGCTTAAATGATTTATTGTAAAATTACTTTTTTTTTGAGATTGTCTCTCCAAATTTTATTAGTCCAGAATGAACAGTAAAAATCCCACTTCTTTAGAATGAATACTTTAAAAATAGTTCCAGCGCAGCAGCCTGGGTGGCTCAGCAGTTTAGCGCTGCCTTCAGCCCAGGGCCTGATCCTGGAGACCTGAGATCAAGTCCCATGTCAGGCTCCCTTCATGGAGCCTGCTTTTCTCCCTCTGCCTGTGTCTCTGCCTCTCTCTCTCTATGTATCTCATGAATAAATAAATAAACCTTAAAAAAAATAGTTCCAATAAAGTATCTTTAAGTCACATTTCTAAGAGATTATTATATAAAATAATGCAAACCTTGGATTACGATTTTATCAAAAACAATCCAGCCTCTTATACTCTTAAATGATAAAGTAAATCATTAACTAAGTAGCTGTTTTCTCTTATTCCCTTGAAATGTTGCAACATTGAATAACATTTTATTATCACACTCCACAAGTCTGTGAAACCAAACATCTGTCATTGAATTTTAAAGAAAAATCACACACATGTAACACACAAATGAGATCTTAAAAATTTATGCTATTTTAAAAACATTTAGAATTACAATCTAAGAGATTAACTGTTCATAGGGTATGTACTGGCAAATACAACCTCTTAGTACTTCAAAACGTGTCATAAAAACTTATTTTTACATAAGGCAATTTTAATTTTAGTTAATCATGATAATAAATGTGGAAAAGAGTTCCCAATCATGATTTACCTTGTCCTAAGAGCAAGCCAAGCAGCTTCAATATCTGCATAGAGGTTCTTCTCTGTTGGTTTCCCAGAACTTGCGCCATATCCAGAATAATCATATGAGAATATATTACAATTAATCCGTGATCCCAGTCCTATGTAAAAGCTGCTCATTTGACCAAGATCAACAGCATTTCCATGTGAGAAGAGTAAAGTGTATTTAGCATTGGGTGAGCAACGCACAAACATGCAGGCAATTCTGTTGCCTTTACTGGTTCTAGTCATGAAACATTCAATAGCATCTTTTTCTCTAGAAGAATACTGCCAGTCTGCTCGTTCCGACAAATGTAAAGTCCAGCGGCTTCCACTTTCATCACACATCAGAGTATAAGTAGGATCAGGTGGCAAAAATGCTAATTTTGAAGCAATTTTTCCAGGGCAAGGTGGACAGCAGAAGAGACAACACAGCTCACTAAATGAAAGATTATTCATCTTCTGAAAAAGAGAAGGAGATAGCAAATGTTTTAATTATTGAGTATGGATTCTGCATTTTTATATAATAGAAGGTTAAAACAAAGACACTGGTAAATTCTACTGGTGTTCAGTGTCTACTGCTATTTCCAGTATCCTTAGCCCAGATTTTTGGCATCTTTCTAGAAATAATTTAAATCCTGCGGTGAGGCAAATATTCACCAGGAGATAATCAACTATTACAGGATTTTTTAAATAGTAGTGATTATATATTAGAATATTTAACCAAAATATGAAAACTAATATGAAGAATTGAGGTCATATTTATTTCTCCAGAGATAACAACGTAAGAGGTATGAAATGTTTTTTAGAGTAGTGTATAATTTCTGGGTTAAGTCAGTGAAAATTCTCAGATTTTCATAAAGAAGCTAGGTATTTTATTTACATGATATAGTAAATACATAGCAGTACCATATACATTGTTCATTTCCATAAATGAAGTGCTTACTATCAGTCAGGCATTGTGCTAGGTATTATTCTGTATTACCACACTTGATCCTCAAAACAACTCTGTACGTTGATGTGAGAAAGGAAACTTGCACAATGTGAGGCAGCAAGAGAGCCAGGATTTGACACCTGGCTCAACCACTGTCCTACACTGCTGAGCTACACGGCCTCAAGGGCTCAGAAAGCTATTTGTCTCAGAAGTCTATCATTTTAGCCATAGTGCCAGTGGCTCAAATAACCTATAAAACATTAAAATATAGGTCTATATGTAACTATTGCCCAAATTAAAAAGGCTACAATATAAAGTCTATTATGAAAAAAAAGATAAAATCTGCTAAAATTTCCTATATGATCAAATGGGAAGGATTATAAAGTTTGAAGTCTGAGACAGCTGGGGTGGAATCCCAACTCTACCACTGACAAGCTCTTTGCCCTTGGGCAAATTATCTACTTTTCAACCCTCATGGTCTTCCTAAGTAGATGAGGCCAATGCCTGGTTGTAAAGAACAGATACAATGACATAGTTGGTGCATAGACTACAGCAATGGCAATACAGTTGGCACACTTAAGGATGGCCTACTCTGTCTTTTTCATTAATATTTTTAAAGTACCTAGTTGATACTAAGTCAGGAACAAAAACAGAGTAGTACTTGTTTGCCTTACATCATTTTTTATCTTGTCCTTTCTCAAATTCCTGTCTCTTTTTAGCAGTAGGTGACAACTGCTTAGTTCTAGAAAGAAGGATTCAAAACAAACACCTTCTAGAGATTTGGTAACACCTAGTTTTCTACAAAAATATCTGAACATAAGGATGGGGAAAAAACATACATTATGCCATCAGACAAAATTACCTCAGGAGACTAAAGAAGTGACAATATTTGGAAAGAAAGAAATGTCCTTTTCATTCACTACAGAATCAAAATCTTGTTCAAAAGACATGTACTAATTTTCCAGTGTAAACCTATTAGGTAGAAAGAAGCAGAAACAGCATATAGATAGAGAAACAAAGATAGAGGTGATATATAAGGCTTTAAATGACTAAGAGAAAAAAAAAGACTAAGAGAAAAGCAGTAAAGTGTCTCTTGGATATTAGGAGTCACCTTTACTCGCTATTCTACCTTTATTCTTTTTCAACCTTCAAAACAAATATAGCCTAAATAAGTTAATGTCACAGTCTACTTTGAAAGAGTCTGATAAAACAGCAACGACCAGGTGTCATCTTTAGTGGTAACTCTAATTGATTCCCTGAAATACTGTACTGAGAAGGATTCTAAGGGCATACCTAAGGCTTGGCAGGCAGAGAATATGTAATAAATCAGTGATGTCTACTACAGGATTTGGCTACAAATTCATTTTCCTGGTCATGAGGATATAGGACCAGGTGGCAGGAAAGAAAGTTTAAAGGGTCAGTTCGAGAGAAGGAGATGACCTAGAAAAAAAAAAAAAAAAAGAGGAGGAAGAATGTACAATGTTAATCAGTGTTATCTGCTTAATAATTTGTCTATGGTTATTTCTGCTTCCAATTACCTTAGTAGCCACAACAGCTGATCCTTAATAGTCTATTAAAAGCTTGGTTAATAATAAGTAAGCTGTACACAGCTATGTTCCTGTAATTATCTCCTGAATATGAAGGCTTTTGTATATAACAATAAAAGTGATTTTATTTTTATTTATTTTTAAAAAGATTTTTTATTTTATTATTCATGAGAGACACAGAGACTCACAGGCAGAGGGAGAAGCAGGCTCCATGTAGGGAGTCTGATGTGGGACTCGATCCTGGGTCTCCAGGATCAGGCCCTGGGCTGAAGGCGGCAGCACTAAACCATTGGGCCACCCAGGCTGCCCAAAAATAAAGTAATTTTAAAATAAATCTGGCTGGGGCAGCCCTGGTGGCACAGCGGTTTAGCGCCGCTCTCTGTATGATGCTTGCTTCTCCCTCTGCCTGTGTCTCTGCCTCTCTCTCTCTCTCTCTCTGTCTCTATGAATAAATAAAATCTTAAAAAAAAAAGTAAAATAAATCTGGCTGACTGAACATATATAATACTGCAGAGTTGCTTCTGAGAATGAACACTAAATGAGAGAAGCAGGAGAAAAGGTGCAGTGCCAGAATCTAGTCTAATGAAAGGACAACCAGATCTTCTTCATGGTGGTGAAAGAAATTATTTCCACCTCCATGCCCTAAGCCAGGCAAGTGGTGTCCATTTAATAATAAAAACTTGCAAATTACCACTTTGTTAATAAGAAGCCTGGTATAAGGCAGCAACATAGACTTGATTTAAAATAGGGGCACCAAGCTGGTTCAGTTAGTGAAGCATACAAACTCTTGATCTCAGGGTTGTAAGGTTCAAGCCTCACATTGTATAGAAATGATTACTTAAAAACAATCTTAAAAAAAAAAGTTATAACGAACTGGTTTAAAAAAAAATACTTGAAGAGGTAGTAGAAAAGTGTCATAAAGAAAAATCCAACTGGAATCCCTAATATAAAGAAATCAATATCCAAAGCAAAAAATTAACTTGATGCATTGAGTACAAGAATTGATAACTGAAGAGTGTATTAGTGAGCTGAAAGATCAGATTGAGGAATTCCCAAATAGGGATTTTTTTTGGACAAAGGGATGATGATACAGAAAATATAAAAGAAAATTTAAGGAAGATAAAAGTAGAAATACTACTATCAATAGTAAGAAGGTCCTAGAAGGGGAAGAAAAGGGAAAAATAAAGGTAAGAATCTAAGAATTTATCAGAATTAAAAAAAAAAAAATCCAGCCTCAGACTAACAAACAGATATTTAAGAAAATTCTCACAGCTAGACAAATTATAGTTAAGATTGACAGAAACAAAATATGAAAGTTTCTAGAAAGAGTGAATGCCTACAAAGGAAAGAATCAGATGAACATCTGATTTTTCAAAACCAACACCAGAAACCAGAGGATACTGGAGAGATAGTTTTAAAGTGAGAAAGAAAAAACCCCCACAACTTTGAGCCTATAATTTACAGAGATAAAATAACATTTTAATATAAGGATAGAATAAATTTAGCTGAAGGCATACTCAGAAGGCTTACCAAACCCAGAGACCGTCTTTGAGAAATTCCAGCAAGGACAAAAATAAACCCAAGAAAGTTCTATGAAGTATTTCAGGTATGATAAAGAATAGTTCATATAATGTTTTATTTTGTTTTAAAGCAAGCGATGGAGGATTAAAAAAAAAAAAGCAGGAAAGTATATCCCTAAACAATCCAGAATCAAAACTTTGGAGAATATGAATATAAAGAGAATTAGAAGAAGAGTTAGTGAAAAATGTGCTGAGGCACTGGTCACTTGTTCAGAATGGTATTAATATTGATAAGCTTAAGACATGGAAAAAATATAACCATGACTTAATAAATCAGATGTAACCACCATAAAATTAGGGGTTGTAGGATACACCTGTAGTAGTTATAGTTATCATTACAAATGTCCAGCTTTGACTATTAGGCAGTGTGTTAAACTCAAGGAGTGTAAACACAAAAATAATTAAGGGCAGACATCAACAAGTTAGAGAACAAAAAAACAATGGATATCAACAGACCCAAAAGCTGACTCTTAGAAAAGCCTTCTACTATTAACAGCAGTTAGCATTAACTGAGCACTTGTAAAGTATCAGGCAGTATTCTCAACAGTTTTCATATATTAACTCATTTAATCCTTTCAACAACCTTTTTACATAGGGACTATCAATTCACCCATTTTCCATCTGAGGAAACAGAGGCACAGAGAAGTTATACAACCTACCAAAGGTCACATAGCTGGTAAGTGACAGAACCGATTATGTGTGGCAGGATGAGTTTTGGGTCCTGAACTCATAAATACTGTTTTGTGGAAAGAGTACCTACACAAGACTGAAGAACAGAAAGAGATAAGCAAAAACCCAAAGTACTACCATGAAAAGGACAGACATAGTTTTTACAACTAAAAAAGTTTCAAATAAAAAGCCCCGATAAACTAAGTAAGTTTGACATGAATTAAATTCTTGAGTAGCAGCAGCCCAGGGTGTGATTCTGGAGACCCGGGATCGAGTCCCACGTTGGGATCGAGTCCTACGTTGGGCTCCCTGCATGGGGCCTGCTTCTCCCTCTGCCTGTGTCTCTGCCTTTTTCTCTCTCTGTGTGTCTCTCATGAATTAATAAATAAATAAAATCTTAAAAAAAAAAAAACAAAACCCAATCCAGGCAGAAAATGGACAGGGGTGCCTGGGTGGCTCAGTCTGTTAAGTGTCTGATCTTCAGCTCAGGTCATGATCCCAGGGTCCTGGCTCTCTGCTTAGTGGGAAGCCTGCTTCTCCTTCTCCCTCGGCTTGCCACTCCCCCTGCTTGCTCTGTCAAATAAAATCTTTAAAAATATATATATTGGAAAAAAAAATGAACAAAAGATCTGACATTTCTCCAAAGGGATACAAAGGGCTAACAAGTATATGAAAAGACACTCAACATCTTTAGTCATTAAGGAAACAAATGAAAACCACAATGATACCCCTTCATACCTGCTAGGATGGTGGAAACAGAAAAGACAGGTAAGATCAAAGTTGACAAGGACATGAAGAAATAGGAACTTTTATACACTGTTGGTGGGAACTAAAATGGAGCAACTAATTTGGAAAACAGTTTGGCAGTTCCTTAAAGAGTTTAAGCACAGAGTGTTAACATTTGATCAAGCAATTCACTCCCAGGTACATAAGAAAAATGAAAACTACGTTCACACAAAAACTTAAACTCTTTCTGGTGGCATAATTCATTATAGCCAGAAGGTAGAAACCATCCAAATGTCCATCAACTGATGGATGGACAAACAAAATGTGATATATTCATATAATGAAACATCATTCAGTCATTAAAAAGGAACAAAGTATTGATGCATGGCATAAAGTAGATGAATCTTAAAAAAAACTTATACCATGTGAAAGTCAATCACAAAAAAAAATCATCTATTGTATGATTCCATACAATAGAATAGAATTTTTTTTAAGATTTTATTTATCCATTCATGACAGAGAGAGAGAGAGAGAGAGAGAGAGAGAGAGAGAGAGAGAGAGAGAGAGAGAGGCGCACAGAGACACAGGCAGAGGGAGAAGCAGGCTCCATGTAAGGAGCCTGACAGGCAGGCGACTCCATCCCTGGTCTCCAGGATCATGCCTCGGGCCGAAGGCAGCACTAAACCGCTGAGCACCCATACAGGGCTGCCCTGTATGACTCCTATTATATGACATGTTTAGAATAGAAAAATTAATAGAGATGAGTCTAGGACTATGGAAGTTGTGAAGGTGGGGCAGGGAGTAATGGCTGAAGAGTACGGGGTTTCTTTTGGGGGTAATGAAAATGCTCCAAAAATTTTTGAGTGACAGTTGTATAACTTTATCTGCACATTTTAAGTAAGGAGATTGTATAGTATGTGAATTACATCCCCCCCCCCTTTTAAAGGTAGGCTCTATGTCCAGCATGGAGGGCCCAATGTGGGACTTGAATTTAAGTAAATTTTAATTTACTGAGAACAAACAGAAGTCTGGCACTTTAACTGCTTCAGCCACCCAGGTGAGCTGAGAATTACATCTTTTTTTTTATGATTTTATTTATTGATTCATGAGAGACAGAGAGAGAGAGAGAGACAGAGAGAGACAGAGAGAGAGAGGCAGAGACACAGGCAGACACAGGACTCCCTTGCAGGGAGCCTGACGTGGGACTTGATCCCCAGATGGGATCACACCCTGAGCCAAAGCCAGGTGCTCAACCGCTGAGCCACCCAGATGTCCCGAGAATTACATCTTAATAAAGCTGTTTACTGTGGGTGCCTGGATGATTCAGTTGGTAGAACATGCAACTCTTGATCTCAGAGTAGTAAGTTCAAGTCCCATGTTGGGTGTAGAGATTACTTAAAAATAAAATCCTTAAAAAAAAAAAAAAAAAAGCTTTTTACCATACCTCCCCATACGCACCAAATCTATGAAAATTTAAGGTAATCCTGCAAAGAAAGAGCTGAAGTATGCATGTATTTGCAGGGTATCTGCAATTAAGATAGAGACTACATACTAAGAGAGACTATGCAAAGTAAAGTAATAGACTTGTGCTGACACAGAAACAAACAGACCTAGTTGTAACAGAATACAAAGCTTATAAACAGGCCTATATATAAATGAGTTTCCTATGACATAGCTGGTTTTCTCAAAGCAGTAAAAAAGGATGAATTCTTTCGTAGATTTTGCTGGAAAAATTTACATATTTACATAGGCAAAAGTAGTTAGAGCTCTGCCTCTCCGTATATATGGAGAACACAAACTCCAGATGGATTAACATATCTAAAAGGCAAAATTACTTAACAAAAGTCTGTAAAAGATAAAATATTGGCAGGTTTAACTTCATTCAAATAAACATTTCAGTAAAAAATGCTTTGGGAGTAATGATTTTTTCATCTAAAATTATCAGTTAATACCTTAACTATGAGGAACTTCTACAAAAGCAAGAAAAAAGGTAACTCAGAAGAACAAATGGGCAAAAGATATTAGTAGTCAATTTACAGGATGAAGAGGCTATCAAGTAAATTAAGAAAGGCCACTCTTTAAATAAAAATTAAAAAAAAAAAAAAAAAGAGGGGATCCCTGGGTGGCGCAGCGGTTTGGCGCCTACCTTTGGCCCAGGGCGCTATCCTGGAGACCCAGGATCGAGTCCCACGTCGGGCTCCCAGTGCATGGAGCCTGCTTCTCCCTCTGCCTGTGTCTCTGCCTCTCTCTCTCTGTGACTATCATAAATAAATAAAAATTAAAAAAAAAAAAAGGCCACTCTTACCAACTCTCAGAGAAATGCAAGAAATACTATTTTTAAACTACAAGAAAAATAAAAATTAGAAAGCTGAGTAATATAAAGTACTGGTAAGAATAGAGGAAAATAGGAACCTTTTTGTGAACTGCTTGATAAGCCATTCTGTTTATCTATGACCCAGAATTCCACTCATGGGTAAGTACTCCAAAGAAATACTTGCAGAGATCCTTAAGGCAATACATACAAGGGTGCTTGATCACTGCAGCATTATTTGTACCAGGGTATAGAAAGCAACATAGATTCCATCACCAGGTAATGACTTAAAGTAAATGTTTTGGATGCAGATAATGGAATGTTAGGCAGAGTTAGAAGTAGAGACTATGATTGGCTGGAGCTTAAAAATACAGTACTGGGTAAAAACAAATAAGCTGAGATCTACACTACCATTAATGTAAAATTACAACCACACATAAATATATATTTAAAGTTGAGTATCTGAGTAGATGCTTATGGAGGGGGAACCTGAAAAGAGATTGAAAAGTAAAAAAAAAAAAAAAAAAGGTAAATGAAACACAAGTAGGGCTTATGTTCATAGATTGATGATGACAGTGTACCACGAAGTATACTGAGTTCTACAAGGCAAAAATCACATTTTGCTGGGATGCCTGGTGGCTTGCTCAATTAAGTGCCTGACTGCTGGTTTTGATCTCAGGATAGTGTGAAATCAAGAGAAACTGAGTTGGGCAGAGACAGAAACCACCTCTGGCTCCATGCTCAGTGGGGTGTGGGCTTGAGATTCCCTCTGTCCTTTCCCCCCTGTCCCTCCCCTGTTTCATTTTCTCTGTCTCCCTCCCTTCCTCCCCACCTCTCTAAAATAAATAAATCTTCAAGAAAAAAATCATATCTGGTTGTTTACCACTGGGCCTATAGTGTCAAACAGAACACCCGACACATAATAGGGTTTTTAATATTTTCTGGGTGAATGACTTAGTAAATTAATAAGATTAACTCAATTCTCTACACCTGAGAGATTCCCACAAAAGAAAAAAGTTTACTAAATCCTATTTTTAAAATAAAGCAGATATGTTTTGTGATAATTACTTAGGTTTTTGTATGTGAGCAAAGTAGAAGCAGTATAATAAAAACCCATGAACCTAGTTTGGGGTGAGGGGTGCAGGTGGGAAAAGCAGAGCTAGTTACCCAGAATCATTCAGGGTCATGAAGCACAGAAAAGGACAGTCTTCTAGGGAGGAAGAAATCTTGCCCCTCTCAAAATCAATTCACAAATAAAAGGTCAACTGAAGGTTAAACAGATGGTCCATTGTGAAAATTAAGGTTTTCCTTTTGGCAGGAGACTCTTAAAGTTACTTCACTTATAGCAGGAGCAATTTCCTAAAATTGTATGAATTAATAATTTAAGAACCTGATAATCTCCTGATAACTTTTCCCTGCTCAATGACAAAGGAAAAAAGATGAACATCTGAGTCCCTTCTCAGCAAAACAGGAAAACTAAGGTTAAAAAAGGTCTCTAGGGCAGCTCCGGTGGCTCAGTGGTTTAGCGCTGCTGTTCAGCTCAAGGTGTGATCCTGGAGACCTGGTATCGAGTCTCATGTCAGGCTCCCTGCATGGAGCCCGCTTCTCCCTCTGCCTGTGTCTCTGCCCCCACTCCCCTGTGTCTCTCATGAAGAAATAAAATAAAAATATCAAATAAATAAAATAAATAAATAAATAACCGACCTACTATATTGCCTTCCTCTCTTTTGACAAAGATTATTGAAATGACTCTTGTCAATACCTGATGTAATAACAGTTTAGTGAAAAAAAAATCCCCTTTTATGTCCTTTCTAATAGTTTCTTGGTAATGTATATCAACACACATTACCACCATGTAAGGACAATTGTTTCTTTTAGGGTTCAAGTTGTTGTAATGAAGAGAACTAGTCTTCAGTCTTTTTAGAGAAAATATTTTTTTTTAAAAAAATTTTTATTTATTTATGATAGTCACACAGAGAGAAAGAGAGAGAGAGAGAGAGGCAGAGACATAGGCAGAGGGAGAAGCAGGTCCCATGCACCAGGAGCCCAACGTGGGATTCGATCCTGGGTCTCCAGGATCGTGCCCTGGGCCAAAGGCACGCGCTAAACCGCTGTGCCACCCAGGGATCCTGAGAAAACATTTTTAAAATGCTTAAATCTCTTCTTCATTTTGAGCAAAATTTTGACTACTGTGCTCTAAATAGGATCTATGCTGACTTACCCAATTTGGAGCGTAAGTAGGTATGTAATAAACCACTTAAATTTTGATATACTAGACTTCAGGTTAAGAACGACATTCTAAAGTCAAAAATGAATTGCTTTAAATTTGGCTTCATTCATGGATAAATCTGGGAAAGTACTATTACCCATCCAGGTAAAGTACTATTTTACCATCCAGGTAAAGTACTATTACCCATCCAGGTAAAGTACTATTACCCAGTCAGGATTTATCATGTCACTTAGAAAATCTCCAAATGATTCCAGTTAGTTAAGGCACATCTACTTAGCAATCAGATTTCTGTAAGTCTCAATGACTCAGGATAACAATACCTCCAAGAGATTATTTTTTTTAGTAAAGAAATCTCTAAGCATTCAAAAATGAAAAAGAATTGAACATGAGAGTTTGCATAAAACGTAAAAGATTGATTCGCCACCATTTAAAAAAACAAACTCACTTTTTAAAAAGATTTTAGAGATACAGAGTGTAGAGGAACAGGGAGAGACAGAATCTCAAGCAGATTCCCCTGTTAAGTGTAGAGCCCAACAAGGGGGTTGATCTCATGTCTGAGATCATGACCTGAGCCAAAATCAAGAGTCAGGTGCTTAACTGACTAAACTATCCAGGCACCCCTAAACAAACTTACTTTTGATTTTTATCTTTGGTTATAAAAATTAAAGCCTGATTTTTAAAAAATAAACTTATAGAAGAAACAAAAAATTAGATTTACAGCAGAGCTTAACACCAAAGAGACAAAGTAGATTTTTAATAACAGCAGTAAGTAGGAAAGATCAGAATGGACCAAAGTCACAAGTGAAGGCAAAGAAATTCCATTGTGAAAAAGCAGGGGGAAAAAATCTGACATTAGGTCAATTCTGTTCAATGGGGCAACATATCCCAAAGACAGACCTAAAGGAAATCACTGTAATAGTACTATGCAAAGATGGTCGATTATATAATAGCTCAGTAGCCCTAGAGGTGTTATCAATACCAAAATAAGGAAAATTAAACTTACTTCAATATCCTTTATGGGTACCAAGTATATAATGCATACAAAGAAGCAGAATACTCATTCACCTTTAAAGGAGTCTTTGGCCGCATGCTCCTTTTTCAGTCAAGACAGAATCCAAAATACTTAAAACTATCAAAATAAGTGCAATTTAGAAACTAGGTGTTTAGTATATATTCTAAAACACATTTTTCTGGGATGTCTGGGTGGCTCAGCAGTTGAGTGTCTGCCTTTGGTTCAGGGCCTGATCCCGGATTCCCAGGATCGAGTCCCACATTGGGTTTCTTGCAAAGAGCCTGCTTCTCCTCCCTCTACCTGTGTCTCTGCCTCTCTTTGTCTCTCATGAATAAATAAATAAAATCTTTATTAAATAAAATAAAACACATTTTCTACCTTGGGGCACCTGTGTGGCTCTGTTAGTTGGACATCTGTCTTTGGCTCCGTTGTGATCCCAGGTCCTGGGATGGAGCCCCACGTGGTCTCCCTGCTCAGCAGGGAGCCTGCTTTTCTTTCTGCCTCTCCTCCTGCTCATGCCTGCTCTAACAAATAAGTAAAGTCTTAAAAAAGAAAATAAATAAATACAAGTAAGATTCTAGAAATACTTAGTAATTGTGCCAATGAGTCACCTGAAAACACCCTAAGAAATGTGGTTTTATTGGTATATTGAATAGATGCCTTAATAACTGAGTTTAGAAAAGTTTAAGAGTTTCCCAAGTAGGAAAGACTTACCAGGCACTGTCAAAATAAGATTCCTTTCCACCAAGGATGAGAAGAGTTGGGGTTAGACATACAAAAATAGTTGAGGTAAAGAGGACAAGCATCTACCAGTTATCAGAAGTCTTAATCCTAGCATTTGGTTATGAACCTAATTTTTTAGTTAAAAAATCAGCAGTAAGAATCAGAAGTGAGGAAGTTGGAAAGCCTATAAGCTATGCTAAACTAATTTATACCAGAAGTCCTAACAGGTCAATGTAACTGCTTCTATATTCATGTTTTCCCTCAGTTTCTTAATACTACATTATTACAGAAGCCATTAGCTACAAGTAGCTACTTAAATTTAAGTTAGTTAAAATTAAATATTCAGTTCCCCAGCCACACTAGCCACATATGACTAGTGTCTACCAAACTGTATAGTGTAGAATGAACATTCCCATCATTGCAGAATGCCCTACTGGGCAGTCCGGAACTAGAATCTTTCAAACCGAGGCAATCTAGAACAAGAGTTTTCATTCTTCCTATCCATGTCAGCTTGAAATGTTAGAGCTCTTTCCTTCCTGGTACATACAAGGCAAGATTTATAGATCTTCCTATTGAACACTGTAAATGACACAGAACTAAGTGAGATTACCTACAAAATACTTCTTTATAAGAATGCATTTTGACAAAAACATCGCAACATCTAACCCAATTTTTTTTTTAAAGAGTGCAAGTATGGGAAAGGGGGAGAGAGAGAAGCTTAAGGAGGTTCCACACCCAGCATGGAGCTTGATGTGAGGCTTAATCTTACAACCCCGAGATCATAAGCAGAAGTCAAGGGTTGGACACTTACCAACTGAGCTACCCAGAAACCTCTTATTTAAATTGTACTTATTTAACATACAGTGTAAAACTAGTTTCGGGTGTACATTATAGTGATTTAACACTTCCATATAACACCCGGTGCTCCTCACAAAAAGCATGCTCCTAAATTCCCATTACCTATTTCACCCATCCCCAATACCTACCCACCCCTGGTAATCATCAATTTGTTCTCTGTATTTGAGTCTGCTTCTCGGGCAGCCCTGGTGGCTCAGTGGTTTAGCTTTCAGCCCAGGGAGGGATCCTAGAGACCCAGGATTGGGTCCCGCGTCAGGCTCCCTGCATGGAGCCTGCTTCTCTCTCTGCCTTTCTAAAAATGTCTTTCATGAATAATTTAAGAGTCTGTTTCTTGGTGTGCTCCTCTTTTTTCCCTTTGCATGTTTGTTTTGCTTCTTAATTTCCACGAATGAAATCATATGGTATTTGTCCTTCTCTGACTTATTTCACTAAGCATTATTCTTACATCATTGTAAATGGCAAGACTTTCATTCTTTTTCATGGCTGAGTAATATTCCATGGTGTGTGTGTGTGTACACATACGTACACACACCCCCCATATCTTTATCATTTAGGGATACTTGGGCAGTTTCCTTAATTTGGCTACTGTAGATAAGGCTGCACATATCTCTTCGAACTCATATTTTTGTATTCTTTGCATTTAACCCGATTCTAATGAAAAGCTATTTTATTAAAAAGGAGCAAAGCAGGGGCAACTGGGTGGCTCAGTTGGTTAATCATCTGCCTTAGGCTTGGGTCATGATCCTGGGGTCCTGGGATTGAGGCCTGAATTGGGCTTTCTGCTCAGCAGGGAGTCTGCTTCTCCCTCTCCTCACTAATAAATACTCTAATAAATAAAATATATTTTAAAAATGAGGAAAGCAAACCAATTAGGACAACTATACATTTTAACGCATGCCTTTGATGTGTCAAAGTGATTCACACTCTTGAAAGGTTCTTCATATGCTGCAGCTGCAAGCAAACCATAAGAAACTATAAAAACATTTGTGACTATTAGTTAAGTAATTTCTGAATGTAGCCCATACAGTATTCTGAACACCTACAATCCTGATGATCCACTTAAGCAAAGACCAAACAAGCAAATCAAGCCTTCCTAATGATTAAGTAGGACAGGTTGTTGATTTTTACATATGTCAGTATTAGACTCCTATAAAGCTTTTCGTAACTGGGAAGGGATTATAGCTTAGCTTTCAAAATCAAACCTGTCCAAGTTGCTGAGCATAAACTAAAATATGAACAGGCACACATTTTCCTCCCTTAATTATAATTTTTTGGCTCCCCTCCTGACTTTCCAAAACATGCTTATCCTTAAAGTTCACAGAAAAGCTAACCATAGTACATTGGGAGAGACATTCCACAAATATGCATTATTCTCTCCTCTATTTATAAGAAGTTTAAGATATTTTCCTAGGAAACTGCTCAGATGAACATCTACTCAATGTATTCCACAACATATAATACCCATCTATAGCACAATATGATCTAAATGAAGTAGTCACAAATTCAGCAAGTTTAAGGATTATTGCTGATTATAATGATGAACACAATCTTTTCCAAAAACAGGACTGCTGGGCAGCCCTGGTGGCTTAGCGGTTTGGCGCCGCCTGCAGCCCAGGGCGTGATCCTGGAGACCCGGGATCGAGTCCCACATCGGGCTCCCTGCATGGAGCCTGCTTCTCCCTCTGCCTGTGTCTCTGCCTCTCTTTCTCTGTGTCTCTCATGAATAAATGAATAAAATCTTAAAACAAAAACAGGACTGCTATTACTGATATCTCAATTTAAATTTCTAAGAGTTAAAAAAAATTTCAAACCACATAGGAGGTTAAAAAAAAAAAAAACGAAAGTCTCACTGTCAGGCTAAAATAAGGACTAATTAAAAGTCAATCAAAGAATTCAGTTTCCTAGATAATCTCCCCAACTAAGAAGACCAGAGTTTTACGTGATAAGACCATTTTCGAAGGAATAAGACTAAACTGAAGGAAAGATCCAAAGATCTGGGAGGTTCCAGGGTGGAAATGGAGTGTAACTGTAGTGAGGGAGAGCTATCCCCTCTTCTATAAGTGGATGTCAACATGTACAAAATAGTGAAATAACAGTTATCCAAAGATACAGAGGTAAACATCAAAAGAATCCTTCAGGGGTGCCCGAGAGGCTGTCAGTTAAGCTACTGACTCTTGATTTTGGCTTAGGTTATGACCTCAAAGTCCTGGGATCGAGCCCTACATAGGGCACTGTGCTCAGCCCGGGGTCTTGCTTGGGATTCTCTTGCCCTCTCCAGTTGCCCCTGCCCCCCTGCTTGTACATGTGTATTCGTTTTCTCAAATAAGTAAAACCATTGGAAAAAAGAATCCTTCAAAATAGGTGAATGCCACTGGGAAGAGATCTATCATCAAAGAGATAGAATGGGGGCCTGGGGTGGCCAATTTCCATAACTTTATTGAATTACTTGGTTTCTTAACCATGTGCTCATATGAATTCAATAAAAATAAAACAAGAAATCTCCCTAATTTTCATCTCAAACTCAAACCACTTCAAATCTAGAAATTATAACCCTGGGTCATTTGTTTTAGTTCTGGTGTTTACTACTGTACTCATATTTATCCTTTATTATAATGTATCATTATAAAAGATTCAGAGAATTCACCCTATTTTCTCCCTCCTCTACTCCTTCTAATTGTTATTTTTAGTTTTTATTGGTTATTTTAATAACTTTATTATACTTCAGTCTTCATTTCTTGTCCCATCAACGTGAAGAAGTTTCCACTGGCTCCCCATGTAATCATCTACCTAAATTTTGTATCATCTGCAGTTTGTTTTACAACTATTAAATTTTCCTGTTGATTTTTATTTTTTTATTTTTTTTAATGTAAACTTTTTTTTTAAATTTTTATTTATTTATGATAGTCACAGAGAGAGAGAGAGAGAGGGGGCAGAGACATAGGCAGAGGGAGAAGCAGGCTCCATGCACCGGGAGCCCGACGTGGGATTCGATCCCAGGTCTCCAGGATCGCGCCCTGGGCCAAAGGCAGGCGCCAAACCGCTGCGCCACCCAGGGATCCCAGTTTGCTTCATATTTGAACTTTCTGAAGTAACTAATTTTTCTAGAGGTTCTTTCAATTTTTAGAAAATTAAACTTTTTATATTTAAAATTAAATTATTTTATAAATCATATTTAACACATTTAACTTATTCTTAAAATATGTGCAACAGAATCCATGTTGTTTTTGAAGACATTCTTATACTCCAGTGACTTCTGTTTTAATCTGAAACAATTATGTTCTAGGCCAGTTCGCAGCACAGTTGTCTCCCTCCCAGGATTTCATTTTTCATCACATACTTCTGTTGATTTTTAATCTCACGTTTTAACCTTTTAAAGGTGGGATTCTTTGGTTTTGCTGGAATATATTTCCAAGCACTTTGCCCTGCCTCCTTCTCAAGGACCTATGAAGCAAACCACATTTTTATGCATACTTTCAAAAACTTACTGGCCCACATTTTCTAGCATCCCATTGTGATGTCTAATACCTATCTGGTTTTTTTTTAAAGTGATTCTCATCTGTCTTCCCACAAAAAATTTGAGATTTTCCTTTATCTTTAGCTCTGATGTTTTTTTTCTATTTGTATTTAACAGTTCCTTTTTTTAAAAAAAATTTATTTATGATAGTCACACAGAGATAGAGAGAGAGGCAGAGACATAGGTAGAGGGAGATGCAGGCTCCATGCACCAGGAGCCCGACGTGGGATTCAATCCCGGGTCTCCAGGATCGCACCCTGGGCCAAAGGCAGGCGCTAAACCGCTGCGCCACCCAGGGATCCCTTAACAGTTCCTTTTGATCAAAAGCCTCAGGACTTTATTCAGCTCAGAGAATTTTTCTTCATTCTTCTTCTTCTTCTTCTTCTTTTTTTTTTTAAATTTCCTCTCTGCCTTCTCTTTTCTTTTTTAAAAGATTTTATTTATTTATTCATGACACACACACACACACACACACACACACACACACACACACACACACACACAGAGGCAGGGACACGGGAAAAGGGAAAAGCAGGCCCCATGCAGGAAGCCCGAAGTGGGACTTGATCCTGGGATTCCAGGATCATGCCCTGGGCCAAAGGCAGGCGCTAAACTGCGGAGCCACCCAGGGATCCCTGCCTTCTCTTTTCCACCAGGAATTCCTATTTAGGTATTAGGAATAATAATCTTAGGATGATCCTAAGATTATCCATTATACCTATAAACTCTCCTTTTTACCATCTCTTTCTTTCAGCTCTACACTCTAGGAAATTTCTTTATCTTACAGATCATTACTTTGGTGTTCTAGAGCATAGGCTCACTTTTATTTTTATTTTTAAAAGATTTTAAATTTGTTTTAGAGAAGGAGTACATGCAAGATGGTTGTAGGGGCAGGGGGGCAGGGAGAGGTGAGGGAGAAAGAATCTGAAGTAGACTCCACACTGGGAATGGGATGGAGATGGGGCACTTGATTCTGTAACTGCAAGATCATGACCTGAGCCAAATCAAGTCAGCTGCTTAACCGACTAAGCCACCCAGGCGCCCCCAGAATCACTTTTAATGTTGGGACGCTGTTTTAGTTTTATGGTAACAATGAACTCTCAAATCTCTCTTAAAATACTAATGACAAATTTTTGCTGTTTTGTTCATCTGTGTTTCTCAGATAATGTTTATCCCTGTTTGTTCACCTTGGATTTTCATGGTGGGATGGCTTCTTCATGGACTTCATATTTACTAGTAAAATAGAGTTCTTCTGAGAATAGACTACTTTATGTGAGAATCAGACTCAAGTCTCAAATATCTCTTTCACAAACACACACACCCACCCACACCCCACCACATACCTCTGCCTATAACACAACTATTTTTTGTTTATTATGTTCAATGGGCCCAGAAGATACTTTACAAATACTCAAGAACATTTACAGCTTTAACTATTTGATCAAGTAAACGCAATTAGGACTTCTAACAAGTAAATTCTTCCATTGAGTACAGGGCAGGCCAGAAACCACTAATCTAAGAATTAAAGTGACCTTTCAGTTCTAGTTTTACTACCAAAAAGTTGGTGACTTTAGGAAAGTCAATCTCTTTAAACATAACGTTCCTTTCCCATAAAATGAGAAGTTTGACTTTGATATTAAGGTTTCTTCTAGTTCTGCAACGTTATACTAAGATGCTTTTCAATTCTCATACACTTCTGATTCACTCAATATTCCATAGCATGTAAATGAATAAAGAAATTTATAATTGGAAAAACTTGATATTCTCAAGGCTTCCCACCATCACCACTAAAATAAAGCACCTCAACAAGCACATTAATTTATTTTAGGCAAGTTCTAGTTAAGAAGTTGTAATTTGGAGCAGGTTATAAAGTGGAGGAGAGGGCAGCCCTGGTGGCCCAATGGTTTGGTGCCGCCTTCAGCCCAGGGCGTGATACTGGAGACCCGGGGTTGAGTCCCACGTCGGGCTCCCTGCATGGAGCCTACTTCTCCCTCTGCCTGTGTCTCTGCCCACCCCGTCTCTCATGAATAAATAAATAAATAATTTAAAATAATAATAATAAGGGCAGCCCAGTGGCACAGTGGTTTAGCACCTCCTTCAGCCCAGGGCATGATCCTGGAGACCCGGGATCAAGTCCCACATCGGGCTCTCTGCATAGAGCCTACTTCTCCCTCTGCCTGTGTCTCTGTCTCTCTCTCTCCCTCTCCGTGTGTGTCTCACGTTAATAAATAAAATCCAAATAAATAAATAAATAAATAAAAATAATAAAGTGGAGGAGAGTGAATGTGTTTATGAGAGAGGGAGAAAGAGATAGATTCCTGTTTCTCACAGCTCTACTTTCCAAAATGAGGGACTTCTTATCTCCTGGCCACTGTCGGGAAACAATGCTTCATTTAAAAAATTGTAGTAAAATACACATTTAAAGCATTTTTAAATGTATATTTCTGTGACATTAAGTACATACATTTACACTGTTGTGCAAACATCACCACCAGTCTTCTCCAGACCTTTCATATTTCCCATCTGGAACTCTATACCCATTAATCAATGACTCCTTGTTCCTTCCTTCCCTTAGTTTCTGGCAACCACTATTCTACTTTGGTTTCTATGAATCTGACTACTCTAGGTATCTAAGTGGAATTATATACTATTTGTGCTTTGGAGACTGGATTGTTCCACTTAATATCTTCAAGTTTATCATGTTGTAGCACGTGTTAGAATTTTCTTTTCTGGGCAGCCCCGGTGGCGCAGCGGTTTAGCGCCGCCTGCAGCCCGGGGTGTGATCTTGGAGACCCGGGATCGAGTCCCACATCGGGCTTCCTGCAGGGAGCCTGCTTCTCCCTCTCTGCCTGTGTCTCTGCCTCTCTCTTCGCTCTCTCTGAATGAATAGATAAATAAATCTTAAAAAAAAAAAAAAGAATTTTCTTTTCTTTAAAGGCTGAACAATATTCAAGGGCTCCAAAATGGCCCAGATTCCAAGTTGGTTTATGAACCACTAATACCAATTCCATCTCCATTTCCATGCTAACACATACTCCATGAAGAGTGCCAAGCTTTCACAGAAACAAATCATTCAACTCCACATTTAAGGCTTAGAGATAGAATTCTTTTACCAATGGCTGATAGGACAGACCTCAGCTCTTACTCTTTCTTGCAACAACCTCTCAGTTTGAATTCTGGATTTGTATTAGGTCCTGTTTATTTTTACTTCATTATTAAAGCAACCCTCTGAAATAGGCAGTATTCATTCCCATTACACATCATTGCAAGGATATCTTCATCTGTCCTCCAGTAGCTGACACTGAATGGTAAATCTGTAAACTCCAGAAGTCTATAGATCAGACATTGCTTAATTAAGACTCATTATGTTAGAGGAGTTTTTGTGCAGTAGGCAGTATTGTTCTGTGAGATATCATCCATTTCTGACTTCTCAGGGACAGCTACTACCAAACTGTTTTTGCCTTTTTAAAAATGCTTTATTGAGGTATAATTGACCATAAGCTGCACATAATTAAAAGTACACAGTTTGATTTTTTTCTAATTGAAGTATAGTTGACTGTAGGTATTTTTAAAAAGAGTTAAAACACAGGGAAAGAATAGCAAGAGACAATGGAGATCATAAAAAAATCTTTAGGTAAAAAATATAACAATAAATCCAATTATTGACTATAAGAAAAACAGAACTAATTTTTCTTTAGCACAAGAACACACCCCAACTAAATTATATGAAGTTAACATAAAACACTAGACAAGAAATATGAAAGCAGATGATGAAATGCCATTCTTTTTTTTTTTGAAAGGCCATTCTTAATCATGTATGTAAATGAAAAACCTTATGCAAACTATAAGCAAAGGGAGTCTAGCAATGCATAAAGAAATATTACATTACCACAAAATTAGGGTTATTCCATGAATACCACGTTGGTTTTGTAAAATTTATCTCATTAAAGGTCTTAGAAAACTAGAATAAGAAGGAAGGAAATTTCCCTAATCACTGAATGATATCCATAAAAATTCTGTAGGAAAATTTATACTTAAAAAAAAAAAAAACTGGCTCAGTGGTTGTGTGTCTGCCTTCCACTCAGGGAGTGATCCTAGGGCCCTGGGATCAGTCCCACATCAGGCTCCCTGTGGGGAGCCTGCTTCTTCCTCTGCCTATGTCTCTGCTTCTGTGTGTCTCTCACAAATAAATAAAATCTAAACATACTGTCAGTGTTTCACCATTAAGACCATGAGCTTACATGGTTATTTTATGGACAGTGTGCTGGAATGCTGGCCAGTGCAGCAAAGCAAGAAGAAGCAATAAAAGAATATAAGAATTTACAAAGTTGTTGTGTACTAGTAAGTCAGTACACAAAAACATTGCATTTCTATACATCAACAGAACTAGAAAATAGGATTTTTAAAAAGATGTAAACAGGGATACCTTGTTAAGGAATGCAGATAGTCAAAAGATTTCAGTTCTCTCCAAACTGATTTCTAGATTCAGTGCTACTCATTGACATCCCATGGAGTATCACTTAAACTCATTAATGTATCAAAGTTAATCCAAATGACAAATCCCCAAGGGTTGTTAGTATAGGTGTTACTGCAAACTGATGCCACCTTTGAGAAGTTTGGTGGTCCATCTCAGACATGCTTCTAGAAACAGAAATTTGCTAATACTGAAGCATATATCCAAAGACTTCCTAGACTCTACATATTTAAAGCTCATTGAAATACATCACCTCTATGTAATAAGTAAAATTTACCTTATCTTTAATAAAAAAGTGACCTCACCTTCAGAAGAGAGCAGCAAAGCTGTGAACATATACATGCCAATTCAGATCCCCCCCCCTCCTTTTTTTTGCCATCTGGTGGCTAAAACCACTCTCTCTTCTTTCCTCCGATACGTACTCTCATATTCTGAACTATCTAAACTTTATTTTATCCATTCTTAGATTTTAAAAATTTTTTGGTTTTTGTATATGAAATGGGAAGATCTTTCATCTGTATTTTTCTTCTTCCACTGGACTCATGATACTCTCCACATCCACATTATAGCAAAACACTTCATTCTCACACTTTTTTTAGAGACAGAGAGAGAGCACACAAGTGTGCATGGGGTAGATAGAGAATCTCAACCAGGCTCCATGCTGGGTGTAGAGTCCAACGTGGGGCTCAATCCCACAACCTGAGATCATTTAACTCCAAAATTAAGAGCATGAACTCTGGACACAAACTGCTGAATATGAATCTTGACTTTACCATATTTGTGATCTTGAATGTTAAGTATCTGCAATGAAAGATGTGTGATAAGGCTCAAAGCAATAAGGAGAGACACCCTTGGGGTTAGTAAATAATTGGTGATTTACAAAGTAGTTCAGTTGATTAATTAAAGAAGAAACATTTTTAAGCCCCAAAAGTCCAGCTTCTTGAAACAGTATTTCCTGGGTCCTTCATATACATTTCCATACTTTTAGAAGATACCTTTTAGTAATACGTAGAGTGGAAATTAAACTTTTTAGTGATGATTCACCAAATACTACAGATATAAAATATCTAAATTTTTTTCAGTTTAGAGAGAGTAAATGTTTAAATTTAAATTTTTTGAAAATTTGAAAATATGAAGTTTTATTTTAGGAACTTAAGAAGTATTTTTGCTATAATCCAATATTGATCTGTAAGGTAGAAAAGTGCTACACTACCTTCCTTTGCAGTCTGGCCAATCTGAAGAATTTATCAAGCCCTTCTGCCTCTATATACCGATCTTGCCAATATTCTAATGCTTAATGAATTGTTTCTTCTTTTTTCTTATACTACCCCAAATGGCAATGTATCAGGATACTGTGATATATTGCTCTCAGACTTGACATTGGACAAATCCGTATCTGGATAGTTCCTTCTTTTTTTTTTTTTTTTTTTTTTATTTATGATAGTCACAGAGAGAGAGAGAGAGGCAGAGACACAGGCAGAGGGAGAAGCAGGCTCCATACACCGGGAGCCCGATGTGGGATTCGATCCCGGGTCTCCAGGATCGCGCCCTGGGCCAAAGGCAGGCGCCAAACCGCTGCGCCACCCAGGGATCCCCTGTATCTGGATAGTTCTGAGCTAGATACTACTTAATCAATTCCATGCAAAATCAGTTTGTGTATTATCAACTCAGGGTCAAACCTGAAAATTACCTTAGATACCACCGCTATTAAGAATATGGTTCTAGCGCTCACTTCAGCAGCACATATACTAAGAATATGGTTCTATGGCCCCTGAAACTATATGCAAAGTTTTTAGATGGGTCCTAAACATTTACTAACAGAATGACCTGAAAACAATCTTCTCAAAAATCTGGAAGTTTAAGATTTCTGTAACATTAAAATAAAATCTGTAACATACTCATTTTATGCTTCTGAAGTCTTACCATGCATGCACCCAATCTAGAATGACTACAGCATTTTTTTATAGAGGTATCTGAAAAGCTTTAAGAACTCATCCCCTTTACACATATTTGATTTGTGGTTAAGATGAATTATCTCCAATGTTGCACAGGCTTTTCTGTCACAAATCAACCTGGATGTTAACCTACCTATACTTTGATTCTATAAATACTCTCTCTCCCATAATTTACTGCTATGTAATTAATATTCTCAGCTCTAGGTTACTTTGTACTTTGGAATTTCTACTTTGTACTCCTGACTTCCTTTTTCTCCTTTGGCACTGCACACAAACTAGGTTCAATTCTGGTAGCTGACTTTTTATTCTTATTTTGGAGATATGCCTTTAACTGTGCATTAAGGAATATCCCTAGTCCTGTCACTTACCCGGTGGAGGTTCCAGAGAACTTGGTCAAGACATAGTACTTCTAAAAAATAGATTTACAGATACTGGGGAGAGGAGAGGGTTAGAATTTTAGTCTGTGAATATATATTTAGATGCCAGATTTTTAGAGTAAGGCTGCCAGCTTTTCATAGAAGATCTATATACTAAAATCATCATATTAGTATCAACAGAAGAAACAGGAATATACACATTTCTCTTATCCTAAAAGACATATACAAACCTGTTCCTCAGAACAAGAGACTATCACTCCCTACCTTTTAAAAGGTAAAAAAAAAAAAAAAAAAAAAAAAAAAAAAGCCAAATATCCTTCTCTGAGAAAACACTAAATGATGATGATGATGCCAGTGCTGCGACAGGGCCCTGGAACGGGAGGCTACAGTAGAAGGCTTCTGCTGCAGCAGCCGGGGTCAGGGTGGTGGTTGTGGTTAGAGCCAGCTGAGATCACAGAGTGTGAAGAGGCAAGGTCGAGGACAAGGAATGGATCCTGTCACCAAGCTGGGCTGCCTGGTGAAGGACATGAAGATCAAGTCCTGGAGGAGATATATTTCTTCTTCCTGCCTGTTAAGGAATCTGAAATCACTGACTTTTTCCTGGGGTATCTCTGAAGGATGAGGTTTTGAAGACTATACTAGTGCAAAAGCAGCCCCGTGCTGGCCAGTGGACCAGGTTCAAGGCATTTATTGCCATCAGAGAGACTACGCACATGTTGGTCTGGGTGTTAAGTGCTCCAGGGAGATGGCCACTGCCATCCGTGGGGCCATGGTCTTGGTCAAGCTTTCCACCCACCTATGTGGCAAGGCTACATGGAAAACAAGATCAATAAGGCCCACATTGTCCCATGCATGATGACCAGCTGCTGTGGCTGTGTTTGTGCACCTCACCTCTGACCACAGGGGCACTGGCACTGTGCCTCAGCTCCTATGCCCAAGAAGCTGATGATGGCTGGTATAGATGACTGCTAAAACTCAGCCAGGGGCCACGCTGCCACCCTGTGCAACTTTGCAAAGGACACTTTTGATGCCATTCCCAACACCTACAGCTGTCTCACCCTGACCTCAGAAAACAAACTGTGTTCACCAAGTCTCCCTCTCAGGAATTCACTGACCCATCTTGTCACGACCCATACCAGAGTTTATACAAACTGAGCCACCCAGTCTGTTAAGCATGACTTCAGCTCAGGTCATGATCTTAGGGTCCTGGGATCGATCCCAGAGTTGGGCTCTCTGCTTAGCAGGGAGTCTGCTTCTCCCTCCCTCCCTTTCCCTCTGCCTGCCTCCTCCACACCTCCTGCTCATGCTGTCTCTCTCAAATAAAATATTAAAAAAAGTGAACTAAAGCCTGTTTTTTAAAAAAAACAAAACAGAAAGATAAATGTTAAGAATAAAAAGAAAACTTGAATAGAGAAAATTGATCAAGTATCTGTATACATTTTGCATGTTGGTACAAAAAGTGTGTATTTTCTGAGCTGAAGAAATCAGATTAGGTTAGGAATGTTGTATGTACTATGGGGCTGATTATATGGAAAACTTCTTAGAATGAAATAAGGTCTGGGATGTCTACTAGCAGGCTTCCACAAAGAAGTAGCAAACAGTAAGAAAACTTTGAGGTATTTCATAGGAAACACATAAATTTGTAACTAGAAGTAATTTCAAATGCCAATTAATGCTAATAGATTGATTTGCCCTTATCTAATGATTAATCTAAGAAAAGCTGCAGCTCTCTAAGCAGCAGCTCTAGTAAGTTATAAAATTAAAAACAGCTGCCTTAGAAGACTTAACTGCTCTACATTAACTTCTTATAACCTTGTTATAGGAGATATGAAATCGACTAGCAGAGAAATTACTTCCTAAGACATAAAATCAAGGCTATAACAGTGTGCCAAAGCTGGATAAAATCATGAGCCTCTGGTCAGAAGTGAGGAAGAAACGTCAACATTTATTTTAAAAATCAGAAGAACATATAAAAATTATAAACAAAAAAAAGAAAAAAAGAAAAAAAAGTATAAACAATGACTACTGTCTAAATTTAACAATGTATCAGGTTTCATCCCCCAACCTTAAAAAAAATATCAGTAACTGATCTGTGGTATAGTATAAAGAACCCTGGTCTATAAATTAGAAAAACTGGATTCTATCCCTATTCTGATACCAATTAGGTCTGAGACATTATATATAAGTCATTTTCCCCTGAATCTCAGTCTCCTTATTTCCAACAGCAAAGGCTTGAGTTCAATGGCACTTAAATTACATTCTAGCATATAGGCTTCTTAACTTTGAATGTAAATATATAGTAGCTAAGAAGGGACTGATAGAGTGAATTGAATGTCTAAAGAGTGGAAACAGGGATCCCTGGGTGGTGCAGCGGTTTAGCGCCTGCCTTTGGCCCAGGGCGCGGTCCTGGAGACCCAGGATCGAATCCCACGTCGGGCTCCCGGTGCATGGAGCCTGCTTCTCCCTCTGCCTCTCTCTCTCTGTGTGTGACTATCATATATATATAAAAGAGTGGAAACAAAGTAATAATTTATTCCTCCCAAAACGGTCTTTGGATTTTCCAGTTTTCTTATTAAATGTACTTAGAGTCTAATCTTTGACAGTTACTTTTTTCCTCCATTTCTTTAGCTTTTATCTTCTACTTTAACATTCTGTTCAAAGACTCCTTTTGAGAGAAATTTCAATTGCCTTCCTTGTTATGAAAACATTCCACCGTCTTACAGGATAGACTGCAAATGGAAGTGTATTAAACATTAATTCTCAAAATAATAGGCTCTTCCACTAGGCCATTTCTGAAATATAACATCCTAAGAATGTTTATTTGGTGAAGGAGTAAAATTTCAGTTACTTAAAGTTAAGTCAGTATTATCCTACCACTTATTTAATAAAGCAGTACAGAAGTAGGGCACATAGAAGTCTGTTTCAGCATACAAGAAACGAAACAAGACTACATGACTTCAGAGTAGATCAGAGTACAATTTCAACTGTTCCTACAAATATTAATTTTGAAAAAGGTATTTTTATCAACCATGTGGAAAGCAGAACCACAGAACTGCATAAGTAGCATGTAAATATATTCCTCTTATCTATCAACCCCTTCTCTATATTTATTTTATTTTTTTATTTTTATTTATTTATGATAGTCACACAGAGAGAGAGGCAGAGACACAGGCAGAGGGAGAAGCAGGCTCCATGCACCAGGAGCCCGACGTGGGATTCGATCCCGGGTCTCCAGGATCGCGCCCTGGGCCAAAGGCAGGTGCCAAACCGCTGTGCCACCCAGGGATCCCGCTTCTCTATATTTATAATATATAGGGCCCTTTTAGTAGGGATACAGGGGGATTATAGCATTTATGCAGTCTCAATATAAGTATTATATTCCTTAACAAGATCATTGCCTCTCTTTACAAAGGTTGTGTAACAAGTCAGTCAATCCTTACTAATACGGCCTTCACAGTTTGTTACCAACAGTCTGTGGAGTCTAGTCATCTCCACAAACTGCCATTTCTACCACTTCCTTTTCCTCTATTTGCCAGCTGCTTTTCCTTAGCTATACCCATCAGTAAGTAAAAACAAAGAAATTACCACTACTCCTAGAGAATGTGTAATAAACACCTGTCACTGTACTTGTGCTTAATACCTTTCCTGTCCCAACAAATCAACATCTTGTCAATGTTTCTATAAACATGAAAATTTTACCTTTCGCATACATTTTCTTAAGGAGTACATAACACGAACTAGAATTATTACATCAAAGAAAAAAGGTTTAAATTCCCAATTAAAGAAAACAAATTTAATAATTAGGAGCCAGTTTAAATTCTCCAGACTTTGGGCAAATCACTTAACTGTTCTGTTTCCTCCTGTGAAAACATAAGGTAACTGGCTTCATGTTCATTCAAGTCTCTTTGAATACTAAATGCATTGCTCTTTTGTAAATTGGTAGTCAATACTTTAAATGCATTATAATCAATGAATATATAATTTATTATTAATAAATCAATGCTATACTGGGTCTTTTCATCTTCTAAAAATCAAGTACTATATACTGTGAGGTAGGTTTTAAGCTTCAGAAATCAGACAAAAGTAGGTATCAATAATCAGAAAAAACTTTGTGGACTTAGAACTTTAAACTAGATGTGATTTCCAAAAGCAGAGGGAAAAATTTCCAGGCTGGGAATATAATACAAGTAAAAGTGTAATAGAAAGAACTGAAGCAGAGAGTGCATGATAGAAAGAAAGGGAAAAAATTGGGAAAGGGAAGGATTAGATAAATAAATGGAAAATTTAAAAACAAATCTCTGTTCAACAATGTACAGAAATCACTGTAGTTCCTTACACATCTGTTAGAATGATGCAGTTACAGAACACAGGCAACACCCTTTTTGAACTGGGCCACAGTAACTTCTTGCAAGATACATCCATGAAGGCAAAAGAAACAAAAGCAAAAATGAACCATTGGGACTTCATCAAGATGAGAAGCTTTTGCACAGCAAAGGATACAGTCAACAAAACTAAAAGACAACCTACAGAATGGGAGAAGATATTTGCAAATGACGTATCAGATAAAGGGCTAGTTTCCAAGATTTATAAGGAACTTATTAAACTCAACAACAAAGAAACAAACAATCCAATCATGAAATGGGCAAAAGACATGAACAGAAATCTCACAGAGGAAGACATAGACATGGCCAACAAGCACATGAGAAAATGCTCCGCATCACTTGCCATCAGGGAAATACAAATCAAAACCACAATGAGATACCACCTCACCACACCAGTAAGAATGGGGAAAATTAATGAGGCAGGAAACCACAAATGTTGGAGAGGATGCGGAGAGAAGGGAACCCTCATGCACTGTTGGTGGGAATGTGAAATGGTGCAGCCACTCTGGAAAACTGTGTGGAGGTTCCTCAAAGAGTTAAAAATAGATCTGCCTTACGACCCAGCAATTACACTGCTGGGGATTTACCCCAAAGATTCAGATGCAATGAAACGCCGGGACACCTGCACCCCGATGTTTCTAGCAGCAATGTCCACAATAGCCAAAATGTGGAAGGAGCCTCGGTGTCCATCGAAAGATGAATGGATAAAGAAGATATGGTCTATGTATACAATGGAATATTACTCAGCCATTAGAAACGACAAATACCCACCATTTGCTTTGACGTGGATGGAACTGGAGGGTATTATGCTGAGTGAAATAAGTCAATCGGAGAAGGACAAACATTATATGGTCTCATTCATTTGGGGAATATAAATAATAGTGAAAGGAATAAAGGGAAAAGGAGGAAAAATAAGTGGGAAATATCAGAAAGGGAGACAGAACATGGAAGACTCCTAACTCTGGGAAACGAACTAGGGGTGGTGGAAGGGGAGGTGGGCGGGCGGTGGAGGTGACTGGGTGGTGGGCACTGAGGTGGGCACTTGATGGGATGAGCACTGGGTGTTATTCTGTATGTTGGCAAATTGAACACCAATAAAAAATCAATTTATTATTAAAAAAAAGAAGGATGCAGTTATTTAGACATTGTATAAAAGCCTATGTACTGAGGACTTAAGTAGAGCACAGTAACTTGGTAACTATTGTACTGCTGAAGAATTTATTTAAATTTTAAGATCTCAAATTTAAGGTGTTCAAAAACAAGCCTCAAATAAGCAGACATTTCTTTTTTTTTTTTTTAATTTTTTTTTTTTTAAATTTATTTACGATAGTCATACAGAGAGAGAGAGAGAGAGGCAGAGACACAGGCAGAGGGAGAAGCAGGCTCCATGCACCGGGAGCCTGACGTGGGATTCGATCCCGGGTCTCCAGGATCGCGCCCTGGGCCAAAGGCAGGCGCCAAACCGCTGCGCCACCCAGGGATCCCTAAGCAGACATTTCAACCTACTACATGGAGGCATGTCAAACACACTATTAAGTAGAAAATAAAATGGTTATCATATTGCAAAATGTGTAAACCACATCCTTCAGTTAAACATCAATACTTGACTACATTTAAATGTCATTGTTCCTCTACATATATAACTTTCTACTCTGCAAAATAAAGATAATCTTGATTTACGGGATGTTTCAGTTAATAAAATTTTCACCTTACATTTTCCTTTTAAAGAGGCAAGTAGCAAAGAAACAAGTGAATATTGTAGACTTTATTTCTTGTAGAGACAATTTCTAGACTAGGTCTGCAAAGGCTTTTAGTCAAAGCTAATAGAGAATATTTCTGAAGCCTTATACCAAGTAATGCAACTGGAGAAGAGTGGGATGGAGAGGAGAACAGTAGTTTGCAGAAAACAGTGGGGGTAAATCTTTGATATCTGATTTGAGAAGAATCTGATAGCTAGTTTTTTGGTAGTCTACACATGTAGTATACTTCTGGTGTAAATACTTGTTTGGGATGGAGAAAGCAAAGATTAAAGATAGAGTCCATTCATCTCTCCAAGTGTCATTAATTGGGTTAGTAAATATCATCTTACATGTGATTCTATTTATAGTTATAATTTTATTTAAAATGAACTTTTATCCTCCTAAATGTCTCAATTTTAATGTGAGAAGACTGAAACACAAGAGCTGGAGCTTTTCCAGCAAGAATATTTTGTTATATTGAATCTTCCTTCTCTTTTCTATCTGCCTGGATGTTTTGTAACATCATATCCTATGTTCATGTATCTTTCCTTACACAACTAGATATGGTTCTCTTCCTGTCCTTGCTCCTACAGAAAGAGAAATCTGATTGTACATTCTATCAGAAATATAAAAATAACTTCTAAATATGACATTTCTAAAGGAAAAAAGGAAACCTTTGGTAGCATTACTTAAATACAAGTCAAAACAGTATCAAACAGCAGGAAGTTTACATTGACCTCAATATCTTAAAGTATAAACACAAAAGAGTCCAATCGAGAAGTCATTTCTATCATCCTTATAGAAGAAACACATACTATTCTCTTGACTTAAGTGTGAATTTCTCCCATTCTTATGTTCTTCAAATGTACAATTTCTTTTCTACAAGACTGTTAGGTGATGACTTGCTTAAGAACTCCTCTACGGCTTTCCTCTGTACTTGTAATAAAATCTAACGTTTCCCACAAGTCTTTAAAGGTGTTGCAGGATGCGGCCTTTGCTTACCTTTCCAAACTTATCTTGATACACTCTCCTTTCATCACTTATGGTGGCGGTCTCCCTCTCTATCTTCCATTTCCTTGAAAGCATGAAAGCTGTTTCCACTTCAGAGTTTGCACACTTTCTACCTTTTTATTATTCCAATCTCAAATGCTCTCTTTTCAGAGAGGTCTTGTCAACCCCAATTCTAAATTAGGTTATTCTTTTTTTTACAGTACCCAGTTCCTTTCCTTTGTAGTTGAAAACTGTGATCTTTGCCACATATTCACCTGTGAGCTTGATAAATAACCTATCATCTTTAATATGCAGCCATTGACTATGTTTTCTTTAGCACTACATAAAATACCTAATAACAATCTAAATGAAAAAGAGTAAAGAACACAAAGCCTACAGTTATACCTGAAGTGTCAGAATATAAACTGAGATAATGCTAAATATAATCGAAACATATTTTAAAAAAGATTTTTGTTTATTTATGAGAGACAGAGACACAGGCAGAGGGAGAAGCAGGCTCCATCCATACAGGGAGCCCAGCCCAATGTGGGACTCAATCCCAGGTCTCCAGGATCAGGCCCTGGACTGAAGACGGCACTAAACCGCTGAGCCACCGGGGCTGCCCATCAAAACAGATCTTGTTTTGAACCAGGATTCACAACACTAATGTAATTTAAGGCTTGAATCTTTCTGGAGATCATGATAATTACACATATTTCTATTTACACTACATTCTATGCATTAAAAAAAACACACCTTATGATAGATTTAAAATCCTTTAGAGGCAATTAAATAGACCATTAAGTTGGAGGTAATTTCCACATGGGCAGATTACTAATTTATTAAAGATGTTTTATCTGGTTAACGCGCAATAATTGCAACATAGCATATCAATTTCCGGACTATAAAGTGGTAATACTTTATTTTTATATATCAAGTTATATCATGAGTGTCCTTTGACAAGGTTGGAAAATTCTTTATTTAAAGGGTCATTTGATGGGTGGCCAAAAAGAAAAAAAAAAAAAACAGAAATGCTTCCCAACTGATTAATTTGGGAAGCCATTTAAAGAGCCTAGTAGGGCAGCCCGGGTGGCTCAGCAGTTTAGTGCCGCCTTCAGCCCAGGGCCTGATCCTGGATACCTGGGATTGAGTCCCACGTTGGGCTCCCTGCATGGAGCTTGATTCTCCCTCTGCCTGTGTCTCTGCCTCTCTCTCTGTCTCTCATGAATAAATAAAAAAAAATCTTAAAAAACCCTCAAAAAACTGAAAGAGCCTAGTACTCATGAATTATTTTGAATAATCTTTCCTATTGGCAAAAATGGAATATTCTTTTATGTTTGACTGAGGGCTTATTTTGGGATAAAATGTATGCTAATGAGAAGGCTTTACATCTTGAAACATTCATTTTTGTTTTTGAAACCTTCGTTTTTAAATGGTTCAGGCTTTTAAGGATTTATTTGAGAGCCAAAGAGTAAGATAATGGGCAGAGGGAAAAACTCAAGCAGACTCCCTAAGTGTAGAGCCCAGGACCCTGAGACAAAGGTTCAGGCATTTAAAATAAATGATTTGCTCCCACAGCCCCCAGGTGCAACACATTGTCTTTAAGTGATAAAGCAGCAATCAAATGCCCTGACACCACCTTAAAAGATCAAATTTGTCTTTAGAGGGGACTGGTCTTGCCATCTAGTTAGGGTAGTCAACCGCAGCTGCTGAAGACCTCAGGTAATGGAGCGTATCCTCACTCAAAAGTTAGCCCATCTTCAGATGGTAAGAAATTCTTCTCTTTTCCACCTTTAGCATCAACATCAGGGAATATCAGCAAATGTCTCACTCACCATCTCCCTATCTTCAGAACTTGGGGAGATGGCAGCTTGGGTGGCTCAGCAGTTTAGTGAGTGCCGCCTTCAGCCCAGGGTGTGATCCTGAAGACCTGGGATTGAGTCCCAGGTCAGGCTCCCTGCCTGGAGTGTCTGTCTGTCTGTCTGTCTGTCTGTCTGTCTCTCTTTCTCTCTCAAATAAATAAATAAATAAATAAATAAATAAATAAATAAATAAATAAATCTTTAAAAAAACAATGGCAGCTATAAGCCTCTGAACTTTTGATTTTTTTTTTCTGTATTACTCTCATTGTAGCCTAAGAGGTTTCAAATAGTTGCTACCTGGACTTCCACAGAAAAAGTGTGCTTTGTCCTAGAGCTATGCACTAGAGCATTTACAGATCAAGGACAGATGTCGAGCAGAAGCAGAGCAGGAGCAGTCCAGGTGGCTCAGTGGCGTGCCGCCTTCAGCCAGGGCGTGGCTTTCCAGTACCATCAAAGGCAGAAGCAGAAATTCAGAACATGGAGCCTAGGACTTTGATAGGAACCCTAAAAAATGTGTCACACATGTGTTGATTAAAGATGGGATGTTATAGTTGATTAGGTTAATACTTACATTTCTTTTTTTCTTTTAAGATTTTATTTATTCATGAGAGACACAGAAAGGGGCAGAGACATTGGCAGAGGGAGAAGCAGGCTCCCTGCAGGGAGCCTGATGCAAGACTGGATCCCAGGACCCCGGGATCACGCCCTGAGCCAAGGCAGATGCTCAACCACTGAGCTACCCAAAGTGCCCCAATACTTACATTTCTATAAGCCAATAAGTTTATGCATACAGGAGAATATTTCTAAACAGGAACAAGGTAAGGTAGTAAGTAATGATATAATGTTAGAGCAACTTGATTTCCTATTTCTAAAAACATTTGAGGGCATTTGCAGGCTCCATCAGTGGAGCATGTTAACTCTATTTCCGTGTTGTTAAATTTAAGCCCCACACTGGGTATAGAGATTACTTAAAAATAAAAAAATAGAAAACATTTGGATTTACAATAGCTTTCAGCAATTGACAAAATAAACCATAATAAACAAAACCACAAGTACTTAGTATGTTAACAAAAGGAAAAGAGTTCAGAAATTTTTTTTTTTTTTTTATTTATGATAGTCACACACACAGAGAGAGAGAGAGAGGCAGAGACACAGGCAGAGGGAGAAGCAGGCTCCATGCGCCGGGAGCCCGACGTGGGATTTGATCCGGGGTCTCCAGGATCGCGCCCTGGGCCAAAGGCAGGCGCCAAACAGCTGCGCCACCCAGGGATCCCACAGAAATTTTTTTTAAAAGATTTTATTTATTTATTAGACACACACACACACACACACACAGAGGCAGAGATACAGGCAGAGAGAGAAACAGGCTCCATTTAGGGAGCCTGACTTGGGACTCGATCCCAAGTCTCCAGGATCACACCCTGGGCTGAAGGCAGCGCTAAACCACTGAAGCCACCGGGGCTGCCCAGAGTTCAGGAATTAATGCTATATATTTCTCAGAGTTGTTTCAGTTTATCACTTTATTAATTTATCATAAGTTTGGTAATGAGAACCCTTAGAAATCAATTTGCAGCAAAATACGAGTTTCTAACAAGGAGGGAAATACAATATTTATTTATTTATTTATTTTTCAATATTTAGTTTCTTTGAACATAAATGTTTATCAGTAACAACCGAAGTAACAATGTACTATATTTTTGTGTAAAATATTGTCATTTCATGAGTCTTTTGGAAAGGGTGGTTTGAGGACCGGTACTGATCTATGATAAAGTTATTCTTTGGCAAAATGAGAAAAGCTACAGATAATAGTAGTGGGCTTAATGATTTTTTACAGGTTTGCCTTCTACTTGTTTGGACATTATGTCCTTCTTATTTTTGTTAAAATACAACGTTTTGTGAAAAACTACATAAAAAAATTAAAAAATTTTAACAGGCACTAAGTTAAAAAACATTTTTTTTTAAGTGATTTCACCGGGCAAAACAAATTAGAAGCCTCTTACTGTTTTTCCCTTTTGGGGGAATTTGGCCCTTAAAAACAAAAAAAGTTTTAGTACTAAGCTCTGGAGCTAGACATAAACAATAAAATCATAGCTTAGTTTCCTATTAGTTGTGTGGCTTTAGACGACTTCAGAGCCTCAATTTTCCTATCTGTAAACTTTGCAAGAGTTGCTAGGAATATTTAAATAAGGTAACATCTAAATTCCTGGCATACTAGATGCAGAAAAAGATGGTTTTTACTTGGAACAGGCAGGTACATATTTGATAATCTCCTTCTGAACCTTAGAAATCAATTCATTGAATCCTGATTGCCTTTTCATTCCTTTAAGTTCTAATTCCCTCATAACCAATCCCTCCACGTATTCTAGATTGTTTCAATGTCTCTAGCATCTTCAAAGACCCCGCCTAATCAATTATCCTGTTTCCTGTATCCTTAGTCTCTCCTGCTCTACTGGCTCATTCATTATCTTCTGTTCAGAAACATAATCAAGATTCTCCTCTTTAAAACGAGTATACATCTATATCTAGATCCTTAAAAAAAAAAAAAAAAGATTTTATTTGAGAGACAGCAAGAAGAGGCTCCCCACTGGGCAGGGGGCCTGATGTGGGGCTAGATCCCAGAACCCTGGAATTAAGACCTGAGCCACCAAAGGTGCCCTATATCTGGATTCTAATTACCATCTCTGAGTGTGCTTCAGAATCAAACTTTTTATTTCTCACTTCCCAATCTTCCATAAATGAATTGTAATCTAACATCTACCATAAAATTGTTGACCCATTTAAGATTACCAACAACGTCTTAAAATTTCAAAGTGCAGGGGCACCTGGGTGGCTCAGTCAGGTTAAGCATCTGCCCTCAGCAGGTCATGATCCCAGGATCCTGGGACTGAGCCCCTTGATGAATTCCCTGATCAGCAGTGAGTCTACTTCTCCCTCTAGCTCTGCCTTGGCCCCTGCCATGTGCACACACACTCTCTTGCCCGCTCTTTTCAAACAGATGAATTCTTAAATTTTTTTTCCCCAAAGTGCACTGGGTACTTCTCAGTCTTCAATTTATAAAATCATCTGTGGCATTAAACACCACTGTCCTTTCTTTCCTTCTTGAAACTAACTTCCAGCCTTGGTTTTTCTGGTGACCTCTTCAGTTTTAATATTATTTTTACAGATTGGCCTTTTGTCTTCCTCTTTTGTTTAATTCACCCAAGCCCATTGGTTTAATTATTACTTGGGTTCTTTGTCTTCCAGTCTTTTTATCTCAACTGTACCCATGGCTATAACTACCTCTTACAACACTAAAGAGGCCTAAATCTAAAAACTTCAATCTCTAGCACAGACTTCTCCTGTAAGCTACAGACTCTGAGTTATCTCCATGTGTACTGCCCTCTATCTTTCCTTTCTCTTCATTCCTCATTCAATCAAGGCCTGTCTCCTATGTATCTCTCTCCACTCCCTCAGCCACATCTTCGCTTAAAAACTTTTTATTTAACATAATAGAATCACTCACTAATATCTGTATCATACTCTTCTAATTCACACTCTACACTGCTGTCAGGTGATGTCACTTTCCTGTTTAAAATCTTTCAACGGGCCTTATAGTCCTCGTAAATAAATCAAATTCTTTAGAATACGTCATACATGATTCCTTTACCCTCTCTGCTTCCTACTCTCTAACCTCATTTCTGAGCATTTGCCTATTCATGCATTCTACTGAACATACTATTCTCCTCAGTGAGACCAATTCTTTCTTCCCTCTATGCCTTTGTGCATACCGTTCCTTCTCCATTGGTTAAATTCCCCCAACTCAATCACTTCCTCTACAAACAAATGACACAACTTTTACTATTTTTTTTTTTAAAGCCAACTTTTACTTCTTTTTCTAGGGGGAGAAAATCTCCCCTGAAGAATGCTCACGCTGACAGATTTAATCCCTTCAATGAAACTTTTTTGGAGTGCATACGCACCTATCAAGTTATAAAACAAAATGTCTTTCTAAGGAATTCTAACCAAAAAAATTGAAAACCATTACCCTAGAGAATTGTATCTGAATGTCCTTAATGTAAAATTTTAAAATGTTCTCCTCAATCCTATTAACTTTACTGCCCTAAATCTTTATTAATACAAGTGTCAATAAGGTCTGTTAAAAAGCTCTGAACAAAATGGAACTCACAGTGTTTTACTTATAAGCTTGCCAAAAGCAGTTACTGAATGGCATTATTTCCTTGGTAATAACTGAAGTGCAAAGAATAATTTTTACTTTTGGGGTTGGAGATGTCTAGGCTAGAGTAAAAAAAAATATCTAGGCCACAATTGGTGGATGGCATTTTTTGGGGAAAAGTTTATTAGAGGAATTGTTTCAATTGATTTTAATCTTAAAAAACACATTTAGGGGGCAGCCTTGGTGGCACAGTGGTTTAGCGCCGCCTGCAGCCCAGGGCCTGATCCTGGAGACCTGGGATGGAGTCCCATGTCGGGCTCCCTGAATGGAGCCTGCTTCTCCCTCTGCCTGTGTCTCTGCCTCTCTCTCTCTCATGAATAAACAAAATCTTAAAAAAAAAAAAAAAAAAAGAATCTAAATTCAGAAGTCAAACAAGTTTACCGATTGATAAATTGATTGTCTTCAATTTTTGTTCATAGGGGCACTCTTGCTCTACTTTAGGTTTGCTGAGGATATAACGCAGATTTGCTTATCCCAAGTTAATAAGGTTATTTCAACCCCTTTTCTTCTCTACCCTGACCTACACTAAAAGCATATACTCATTTTCTCTTAATCCTGTTCTTTTAATGTGACATCTTAAAAATGTTTAATAACCCAAGACAACCATACTGTTTGAAATTTCCTTAGCAGTATCTATTTATAATAGTAAAGACCTCTAACTCTACTGCCAATTCTATCTAATACTACCTCCTTAGTTAGATACAATGAGAAGCTTCATGGGGGAAAACAAAATAGTCTTAACTACAATATTGTTTGTGTCATAATGATTTTCCAAATGCTACAATCTAACAACATAAGCTACGTGTTTTTGTTTTATACTTTAGCTGTATTGAAGAAAGGGGGGAAAAGGGGAAAAAGCAGCACAGGGAAAATAAAACCAAATATATTTGGATTTCATCCAAATTCTCCTTGGCCTTGTCATTTTATACCATTTAGCAGTGTCAATTCATCCCAAATGCAAGATGATACGTATCTATCCCCTACCTCCATCACAAAGATGGTGTGCTATGATAAGCTAAAGCCTATAAGACATTTTGAGGCTCTAGCACAAATACACAACATTCTCAACAAATCTGAGATCTTCGCGTAAAAAAGGGTTAAAGGTAGTTTACGAATGACTATGTGTTAATAAAATATAACACTGACTGGTTCTTCTCATTAGTATTTCAGAAGAGGTGGGATAAAATTTATCAATTTATCTGGTGACACCGATAATTACACTGTGATGCTATGAAAATAAAGTACAGAGTGCCACATGAGAACTAGGTGGGGGCAGGAGGTAGGTGTTTTCACTTGTTATCTCCTTTAATCTTAATAATACTTTTCTCAGGTTATCATCCTTTTATACATGAGGAAATCAAGGCTTCAGGTTTTTAACTCAGTTAATTTGTCCAAGTTCACACAACTTATTACATGGGAAAGCCAAGGATACATATTTAACTTAAAGACTATACTCCATCCACTCTTCCAAGATTTTGCTAATATCTGCATGGCTAGTGTCTTGTCTTCGCTGCTCACTCTTCTTCTCAATGAAGCTTACCCTTAACCACCCTATTTAATAGGTCCAACTGACTCCTTTAATTCCCCCTATGCTTTACTTTTTCTTTAGAAGTATTTGTCACTTTCCAAATCTTAGATAGGTTTAAAATTCTGCATATAGCTAACAGTCCTCTGCTACGTGGCAGGCCTAGGAAGCTAAGGATCTTTGCTTGTATTCTTTATAGATGTACCCCCTGTGCCTCCAAACTCTAAAATAGTAATGACACACAGTAGACCCTGACCCAATTTTCTTTTACTACTTTTCACCTCTACCTATATGTAAGAACTTGCCTAGCCATTCTCATTTTTAATTCTAGGGAAAATAAAACAGGACCTATTTCTGAGCCAAATTAACATCAAAATAATATGTGAATTTAGTCTAAAATTCTGTTTAAAAATTAGGGTCATAACCATTAAAACTATTCGAGCCAGAATAAAAAGTGATAAAAACACAAGTAAAATAAAACAAAATGTAAAGGATGCAAATGATGATGAGTGATCAGTACTGCCTGCTCACGTTCTGTGATGCTTGAGAGGCTGAATTTAAGGTAGAGAAGAAACATGGGAATGAAAGTAAAGCAGTGGTCCCCAAAACTTAGGAATTTCAAAAATCAGATTTTTTAAAAGTTGGAATGACAGAGTAGCCAAATTTTAATTTTCCTACAAAGGAATATTAAAAACTAAATACAATCTATCTTTAATTTCATCAAAACACATTAACATAAAAAATGACATAGTTTCACTATGGAGAGTAGTGATTTTACTAATAAGTAAATTCAGATCCACATATACCTCATTACATAAAAATAGTCCCGGGGTACCTGGGTGGCTCAGGTCATGATGCCGGGATCCTGGGATCGAGTCCTGCATCAGGTTCCCCTCGGGGAACCTGCTTCTCCCTCTGCCTCTGCCCCTCTCTCTGACTCATGAATAAAAATAAAAATCTTTAAAAAATAAAATAAAAACAAAAATAGTTTTTGTGTGAATTTAAGACCTAAAATGAAAAGTAATTCTTTAAAAAGCTGTATCAGAATCCTCACAACCTCAGGATAGAAAAGACTACCTTTAAAAAAAAAAAAGCACGATTATAAAATGCATTTGACTAGGAGCACCTGCTCGGCTTAGTCAGCAGAGCATGCAACTCTTGATCTTGGGGTCATGAGTTCAAGTCCCACTTCGGTGTAGAGACTACTTAAATAAATGAATCTTGGGCAACCCCGGTGGCTCAGCAGTTTAGCGCCGCCTTCAGCCCAGGGTGGGATCCTGGAGGATTGAGTCCCATGGCAGGCTCCCTGTATGGAGCCTGCTTCTCCGCCTCTCTCTCTCTCTCTCTGTCTCTCATGAATAAATAAATAAAATCTTTAAAAAAAATAAAATGAATCTTAAAATTATATATATATTTGACTTTAAAATAAAGAATATTAAGTCAGGGACGCCTGAGTGGCTCAGTGGTTGGGAGCCTTCCTTCTGCCCAGGGCAGGATCCTGGAGCCATGAGATCGAGGAATCGATTCCTCATCAGGCTCTGCTTGGAGCTTGCTTCTCCCATGAATAAATAAATCTTTAAAAAAAAAACCCAACACATTAAGTTGTACAAAAAAACCATATTTACAGTGAAAAGACATGCTAAAGACTGGAAAATATTTGTGAAGGCTACTAAGCATTGTTATCCAGAATACATAACAAGCATTTATGAATCAGTAAGATAAACAATCTCATTAAAAAAAAATATATATATATATATATAAAAAGAAGCTGCTGATACATACCCTTTGTTCTAACATACTACCATTAGATTTACATCCCAGTGCAATCTTCTCAGTGATGGCTTTTTAGTTGTATAACAATAGGGGGCACTACTGAACAGCTTCCAGGGATGCCAGGCACTCTTGGCACATAGAGATGATGCTGTCCCGTCTCATGACTTTTGAATATTCTGTTGGTCACTCATTTAAGGGAATGAGGCAGGGGGTGGGGGACATATGGTCAGATATTTAAAAACAGGACTTAAACAAAATATATTTCCATTGCTTTAATATAGATGAAGATTTTAAAGAATGCAACCACTGTGTAAAGAGAGAAGACTGCATTTTTTTGGTCCAAACTTTACTGAAAACAGTTATTTCAGAAACTATTTTATCAACAACAGTGCCACCATTGGTATTTGAACAGCCAATTCAACACACCTGTTTTAATTTGCATCGGTAGCTTAATCTATTCATTGTGATACTAAACACGGTGCAAAGTGTCTGACTACTACTGTTTCTTCTAGCAGTGCCTCTTGGATTTTAATGTGTGCACAAATCACCTGGGAATCTTCTTAAAATTCAGCATGCGTCAGTAGGGTAGGGCCTGAGTTTCTGATTTCTAACAAGCTCCCAGGATTCTGATTTTACTAGTCCACTATCACACTTGGTAGCAAGATTAGAGCGTGGTTTGGTCTGAGTATCTACATAGTGAGACACAATATTTAGTGATAAATTCTTATATTTTAGTATAATGTAAATTTACTCTAAGTTTTCATTTTATTATAAGTTTGTAAGTTAAGTTTCAAATGAATGAAAGTTGATTATTTTGAATTTCATTTTAGTGCATTATTGGGGATGTTATAAACTGTTTTTTTTATAAACTTTCTATAAAAATGGAATATAGGCTCAAAAACCACTGCCCTAAAGGAAGTCTTGCACATGTACCTAAGTAAACATATACAAGAAAATTTCCTTCTTGTGTTTAAGAAGTAACTGGAAAAAACTAAAATGACCAACAGAAATCTGAGTTACATAATGAAACACATACCATTATCGCTGTAAAAATAAACTAGTTACCTGAATGAACAGATAAATCTTGGCAAATTGAATTTGGAAAGCAGGCTACCCATACAAACATTTAAATAGTTTTAAAATAATCAAAGAAAAGCTATACAATGTTAAAGGACATAAAGGCATGTAGTTAAGTATAAACATGTGGATAGGAAGGATGCATTTTAATTTCTGGTTAGTGGTTGGGAGTGGGGGAAAGAGGAAGTAGGATTTAAGAGGACTGTTCAAAGTACAAAGGAAGCTTCATTTTGTTTTGTAGTTTTATTTCTTCAACTGAGTAATGGATGCATGGATATTCATTATATTGTATGTTGCCAATATGCAAAGGATTCAGGACTAGAAGTCAGGAAATTCAGGTTCAAGTCTCAGTTCTGCTTCTTACAAATTATGTAGCTTTAGGCAATTCAAAGAATTAACTTCCCTTGGCTTTATTTTATTTGTAAAATTGTCGTAAAACATCACTTTTCCTCCCCAACTCACAAGGCTGGGTTTGAGAGGTATAATAAAGGGCAACTTATATGAGAATTTTCTTAACATGGTAGGTAGGAAAGGTAGAACAAAACCTTGGATATATTAGAAATAAGATCTACAGTAAATAAACCAACCAAGCTAATTTGTCCCTCTCTATTTTCTCATCATCACTGATTCTAAAGATATTAACAGCAATCTTAACACGGAAGAAATTTTGTTCTCAATTCTTAGATGGTGGCATATGGATAGACCTTCTCCTTATTAGAATTATTATTTCTTTAGGCTAATTCTTCACCAAGGAATTGAAATTCCTGATACAAAAATAAGAGAACTGCATTGAAAAACACTCTTATTAATAAACTAAATCAATGTCACATAACCAAAGTAACTGTTAGTTCTCTATAAAGTGAGGAGGTGGCACATCTTATTAGCCCTATATTACAGATGGAGAAACGGATTCAGATGTGGGATAGCTCTGCTTGTAGTTGCAGACCAATTCAATGACAGAACTTGGAACAGACACTAGTTGCCTAGTTCTTTTGTGTTCATAATAATGTTCATCAAAAACATTATTTTGCAATGATGTTTTATGATGATTTTGTCAGTCACAGGAAATAGAAAACCAACTACAGTCCTGCACAGCAAGGGACAAAATTAAAACTGCCTAGCCTGCTAAAAATCTAATCCTATCCTTTCCAATTAACCTTATTAATATTAGAGTAGGAGAAAAGAGAGGTCAAAATATGGGCGAGGGTGCTATTCATTTCCTCATGGACCTCAAATAATAAAATTACTGTACAACAGGGATTTTATTGCTTTTATAGGTTGAAACATGTCTACTTCCCCTGTTCTTTAAGCCACCACCTCTAAATCTCAAAAATTAAGCAACAAGCGAAGAGTTGGGTAGTCCCAAATAAGAACACTGGTAATTACGATTATTAAAATATTGGTCATGATTAGATACTAGATATGTTCCACAACTGAATGTATGGTATCCACACATGAAAAGACAAACTATGGAGAAAAGTTCATTTTAAGTTTCCCTGTTAACATAAACAGATACACGCTATTACAACATATACCTGACTTTTTACTCAGACTCATTTGGCAGTTCCAAATGCTGACACAAGAAGATCTCCAAAATTTTTTATTAGAGCCTTAAAAAAAAAAAATCAATGAATCATCTTGCGGATGAAGTATTATATGCATATATATTACGAAACATATTAAACAGAAAACACCTTTTCATAAACAGCCAAAATTTAAAGGTCACCCTCTCTGTATTCCGTTATTCATCTTTTTGCTTATCAAACCCACCTCACGCAGATTTAGATCACAGCATCACTTAAAAAAAAACCAAAAAAAAAAAAAACCCTGTGTTCTGGCATTGGCAGGAATCTCCCAAGGATCAAAGCTCTGAACTTTTTTTTTTCTTACAAAAAGCTGGGGTTAAACTCACTTTTCTTTACACACACACGCACACAAGAGCCCTACACAACGGTACACTCTTAACTCGACAGAACTTTCGTTTTAGGGTTAAAAAGAAATTTCCAAACAAAATCTCTCCTTTTCCAACTCAAAAGCAACTACGCAGGAGCCCAGCCTAGAGTTCGAGGGCAGAGTTTGAAACAGGTTAAGATTCAGGCAGAGCCACCCCGAGCGAGAAGAGGAACCCTGCGACGGGCCGATCCCAGGTCGGAGCGAGGCTGGCACACTCGAGGACATTCCGGAGAAAGCCTTCGGGCATCGCCAGCCGCACAGCGAGCCCGGGAGGAGGAGGAGGAGAACCTGACCCCCTCTTCCTGCCCACGGGGCGAAGAGCAAAACAAGTGAAACGAGACCCTGCTCCGCAAGGCGGACCCGAGACCTTTCCCAGTCAGTCCGTCCGTCCGTCCGTCCGTCCCCCTGCCGCCCCCGGACTCCCCCAGCCTCCGGGACCGCAGCGACCCTCCGACCTCTCCCCCCCCCCCTTCCCCGAGCCACCGGAGAAGCTCGACCCGAGGCGGCTTCCGCGGCGTCCTCGCCTTCCGCCGCCGCCGAGAGGGATCCCGGTCGCCAACAACAAAGACGCCTCCCGTTCCCCTCCCCCTCCCCCTCCCCCTCCCGGCCCGGGCTCGGCCCTCCCGCGCTGCGGCTCCCGGCCTAGCGCCCCCTCCCCGAGCCCGGCCGCAGAGCCCGGCCCACCGCGGCCCCACGCACCTGCACCTGAGGGGCCGCAGCCAAGGCGTCGGGAAGAAAGGGCCGGGAGAGACAGCCTCTGCCGACGCGCTGTCCCCCACAAGGTGCGACCCACGCCGCCGCCGCCGCCGGACTGTGCCGGCCTGCGGGCGGGCGCGGCCGAGCAGGGGGGGACGAGGGCTGCAGCCCCCGGCGCCGGGACGAAGAAGGACGGCGGCGCCCGGGCGGGGCGGCTCGCGCTCTCGAGCCTCGCCTCGCGCCGGCCCTGCTCCTCCACACGGGCTCGCGTTCTGCTGACTAACGGCCCCGGCGCGAGGCTCTGGGGCGGCCGCCGCCGTCGGCTGCTCTCGGGCCTCACGTCCCGCGCGGCCGTGGTCGCAGCCGCCGCCGCCGCCGCCTCCCTTTCTGGCACTGCAGGCACCAACCAGACCCAGCCAGGTCTTTCTTCTCCTTCGTGCTCCTTTCTTGGCTCCTCCTCAGCTTGCCACCGCGGGGCTGGCTCCGGTGGCGGGAGGAAGGCTGCAAGGGAACCGAGGGGGCGAGCAGAGCCCCGGCCGAGGCTGGAGTTGGTCACCGACTGGAGGAAGATGCCAAGCTGACCCGGGCTCCAGCCTGCGAGCGGGCCGGGGGAGGGACGCAGCCCAGCTTAGCCCGACTTCCGCCAATCACAGGCCGCCCAGCCGAGCCGGGCGCCGGGAGAGGCTGAGCGGAGTCGGCAGGAGGCGGGGACTGCGGAAACGAGGAGCCAATGACAGCAAAGGCTCCCCGCCTCTCCGCCTTGATGGGCAGCCACGTTCGGACCAATGGGGGAAATTCTCGCTTCGGAGGAAGCGGGATTTAGACGCCCGGGTTGAGAGAGAGGTGGCGCGGAGGGGGATGGGTCGAGACCGGGCCGCGTGGGAGAACCTTGACGGTTCTGAGGGACCGGAGGGTGGCCTTTGACCTCCGCGGTGGGTCACGTGGGCTGGCGGGGGGCGGGGGCGGAAAGGCGGGAGAAGTTCCTTCCGGGTCAGTGGCAGAAGCGTGGACTGCGTGGGGGAGAGCTCCTGGCGTCTTGGTCTCCCCCGCGTCTTCCCTGTACCGACGCGAGGCGATCGTGGTTTCCACGATGAGCTCCCAGAAAGGGAACGTGGCTCGTTCCAGGCCTCAGAGGCACCAGAATACGTTTAGCTTCAAAAATGACAAGTTTGATAAGAGTGTTCAGACCAAGGTAGGAACCTGCCTGTTGCACCAAATGGGACTCTAGGAAGGAATGGCTCAGTGGAGGGGAAAGAGGAAATGAGAGGAATTGGCGAGAGCGAATGTGGACCGCAGCCCAGAGTTAGTCTTGGCTGCAACGCAGCCTTTTCTAAAATGATATTCCCACGCCCTCTCTTTGACCTGGACGTGTTACCTCCTCGTAAATACAGTTGGCGGGCCACACTTAACCAGTTGCTTCGAGTGAACGGGTCCCTCATCAAACCTAAAATGCAAATGGGAGCATTGGTGGTTGAGCTGTTGCCATCTGGCTCCTACGTCTGCAGTAGGAGACGAGGATTGTGGCACGAGTGTCTCACCACCACGTTTATGCAGCCACGATTTCTCTGTGGAAATTCCAAGCCCATAGGTTCGTAGGGAGAATGTGAAAGATCAAGAACTCAGCCCGAGTGTTCTGCCCAACATAATTGTCTCTTGTATGATTGTTTTGAGGGTCAAATTATTTGGCGAGTATAAAAATGCTGGTTTTGTTGGTTTGTCAGTCATTTGCTTCTTTAGGAGGATTTCTGTGACCTGGAAGAAAATTCAGATGTCTGCTCCGAGGCTAAACTAAATGACGTACGCATTATTCTCGGTCATGATAAGTGTCCATTAGGTGATTAATTTCTCAACATTTAGTAGGAAGGCAAAGTCAGCTTTATGGTAATCTGTGATCTCCTTTTCTTTTTCTCTGTCTTCACTTACTTACCTTATAGATACTTGTGAGCACCCTCCAAGTACAAACCCTATGTTCATGTGTTTGCAGCATTGAAGAGTGGACTCTGCCTTCAAGGGGCTTATAGTTTTCTGGGTCATTGGACAACAAGCAAGCACAAAGATCCATAATTACAAATTATGATAAACTCCTTCAAATGACGTGAAAGATAGCTCAGTAAGGAAGAGGAAGGAGGGATATTTTCAATGGGGTGTTCAGAGGACCTCTCCTTTCCCTTACTTAGGTTGAGATTCAGAAAGAAAACCTGAAGCAGCATTTGATGGACCCATGTTTGTGGTCATCAATCGGTAAACCAGGATAAAAAGCTGTGCTCTTCCAAATAGATGTCTGTCTTGTCCTATATTTTTGCTCTGAGCTTTTGCACAAGCATTTAATTCTGAATGGTTTTCATCAGATGGTAAAAAATAGTTTTAATATTTAGCTACAATGTCGCTTACTCTACCTCTTGTGGTTTTAAGTATAAGACTTCTTGACCTTGTACTTGTGCTTTTCATTGTTCTATTTTTTTTTGGTGTTCTCTAAAAAACTTGTCATTACTCTCTTAAATCTTTCCATGATCTCAAACTCAGTCACTAAGGTTCATTTTATAGCTTTTATCATTAATTTCTTTGCCTCTTTTAAATCATGAGGAAGTCTCATTTGTCCATTGGTAGAACGACCGGGTATTTTGTTATTGGAATATCGACCAGGGCAGCCCAGGTGGCTCAGCGGTTTAGCGCCTGCCTTCCGCCCAGGGTGTGATCCTGGAGTCCCAGATCGAGTCCGAGTCCAACGTTGGGCTCCCTGCATGGGGCCTGCTCTTCCCTTTGCCTGTGTCTCTGCCTCTCTCTCTCTCTCTCTCTCTCTCTCTGTCTCTCATGAATAAATAAATAAATAAAATCTTAAAAAAAGGAAAAAAAGAAAAGAAAAGAAAATCTGACCAAAACAGCAAGAAATATTTTACTGAGGAAAAATTAAGTTGATTGTTTGTCTAATGGAGGAGTAATATTGGCTGCGTTCATAACAAATTCTTGAACCAGTTCTGTGCAGCTGTCTAAAGCCAAGATTTTGTCAGAAACATCTGACCCTGTCTTCATTCCTGTTTTATACCAGAAAACTGTTTGATTTGGTGCCATCCAACAGAGGAATGGTGAGAGTGCATGATAACTCTCTAACTCTCTTACTGAAAGGACTCCTTAAAGGACTGTAATGACAGTTGCCTATTTGTACCTCATGAGTTTGCAGGAGTCCTGCATAATAATTTCCTTTTCTGCCAACCAGATGGTCAAGACTTGACCAAGAATAGAAGTGGGATACTGACAGGTGTTTTATTGGGAAGGTTGTATAAGTAAAGCACCCATTCTCAAAAGGACATGGTGATAGCTGTCTTCATATGTTCGAATATAATCCAGAAGATGAGAGAAGCTTACTCTATAGTCTTCCTATTGGCCAAACTTGGACCAAAAGGCCAAAGTTACAGAGAAAGATGTCAGCTGAATATAACGGAGTCATCTAATAGAACCATGTCCTAGGATTTTGTAACCTGTCTTTCACTGGGATTACTTAAAAGAGGCCTCCATGGCAATTGGCCTGCAGTGTCCTCTCATGATTTGCTGAGATGGGAATAGGTTTAAATCTCTTCTGGTCGTTTGGTACTAAAATGTTGATTGTATCAAGACTGCTTTGTGTCCCTTTCTGGAAAGGCAGTGATGTGTAATGAAAAGAATATATTGGACTAAGAAAAAAGATGCACATTTTAGCCTCAGTTCTGTTGTTTATTTTGCTTTGTGATGTTAAGCAGTTTATGTCTAGCTTTTGATTAATTTTAATTTTAATACAGGGTAATTACTGTCTCTTATTTACCTCTCAAGATTGCTATGGGGTTCATTACAAAAATATCTTTGAGAAATAGTGATACAAATATGAACTGAGCCTAGAACATATGGGAATTTTGAGCATATGCTCAAAGCAATTAATTACAAAGGAAATGCATACTTCTTGGAGAATATTGAAAATAGAGACATGTATAAAGTATAAAAGTGGAAGTACCTTTTCCCAGTCCTGTTCATCTTCAAGTGTAGTCACTATTAACAATTTTTTTGTTAAGAATTTGTGTATGTTTTTAGATGTCTATGCATAATATGTGTAATAAAGTACATTTTTTGTTTCTCATTCAATTAAAGTGGGTATGTCCAAACACAAAGATTAAGCTTGTTCTTTTTAATGGCCATCTAATATAATATAAATGTAGAGTACCTAACTTTCCTGTTAGTAAATGCTTAGATTGTTTTCAGTTTTTCACTGTGACAAGCTGCAGTGAAATTCTTGGATTCGCATATTTGTTCCACATCTGTTATCCGGCACATTTGTTCCACATCTGTTATCTGGCACCAAACATTGTGCTAGATGCTATTGGTATAAGGGTGAGCATAATATAGTTTGGTGAGTGAGATGAAAGCAGTAATCAAATAATCTCTCAAGTATGTTAATACAAATTGCAGTAAGGGCCATGAAGGAAAAGTCTAAGGGAACCTGAAGGTGTCAAGCAGAAAGTCTTAAGTTTGAAGGCTGAAAGAAGACATCCCCAGGTTCTAAAGGATGGATAGCATTTAACTAAATGAAAAGGGAAGAGCATATTTGGATATATACTATAGGATACTATTTTTTTTATGTATACAGTTAGTGTTGTTTTTCCTAGCATTTCCTAAAGTGCCCCCAGATCACATCTTTGTGAGGCAAGAGTCAGTTTCATGGTTAATTACTTTGGAAATAGTGTATTCTCAGTCTCACTTTTAGGGATTGTAGTGTGCATTACATACAACACTGAGAAGTTCTGCAGTTTAAAAAAGTTATTTAACCAAAACTTGCTTGGATATGGAACCTTTTGGTTTACATAATACATACTGAATCTGAACAAATTTTGGGAGGAACGCACTCACTTTGGCAAACTCTGGTCTTTACCTTGAAATGGAAAAAGAAAATGAAGATCTGAAGCTGTACTCTCTAAACCGTTTTGGAAATACTTTTGTTAGCAGCAAATAATATTGATGTTCTTAAATGTGTTAGCCACTATGCATACTTGAAATACATCATCTAGTTTTGTTTTGTTTTGTTTTTTAAATTTAATTTTATTTATTTGAGAGAGAGAGTGGCCTGAGGGAGAAGGAGAAGCAGACTCCCCACTGAGCAGAGAGCCCCATGTGGAGCTTCAGCCCAGGACACTGAGATTGTGACCTGAGACAAAGGGAGATGTTCAACCGCCTGAGCCATGGAGGCACCCCTGCATCACCTAATTTTGATCTTCAAAATGACCCAAAGGGGCACCAAGCTGGCACAGTTGGTTGAGTGCCAACTCTTGATTTCACTCCAGGTTGTGATCTTAGGGTCTTGGGATTGAGCCCTTAGCCAGGCCGCACTTGGCTCAGAGTCTGCCTGAGATTCTCTCTCCCTCTACCTCTGCCCCTTGCCCTTACTAGTGCATGCATGCTCTCGATTTCTTTCTCTCTCAAATACATAAATAAAATCTTAAAAAAAAATTACCCTAAGATAGTTGCTATAATTATCTCATTCTGCATATTGGGAAGTTAGGACTTAGTGATAAATGATGTACTGATCCAAAGTTACATAACTAGTACCTGGCTAGCCATTGATTAGGTGATGTCTGTGCTAGGTGCCCTTGAGGGCAAATAAATCAAAACCCTTCTTTTGTGCATGTGTGTTGCAGTTGTTGTTTTTAAGTAACCTCTACACCCAATGCGGGACTCCAACTCACTACTCTGACATCTAGAGTCAGGTGCTCTACTCACTGAGCCACCAGGTGACCCAGTGTTGTTTTTTATTTATTTTTTTTTTGGTTTTTTTTTTTTTAAGATTTTATTTATTTACTCATTCATGAAAGACATAGAGAAAGAGAGAGAGAGAGAGGCAGAGACACAGGCAGAGAGAGAGAAAAGCAGGTTCCATGTAGGGAGCCCAACATGGGACTCGATCCCGGGTCTCCAGGATCAGGCCCTGGGTGGAAGGCAGATGCTAAACCACTGAGCCACCCCAGATCCCCAGTGTTGTTTTTTAATACTGCATTTTTGTGTGTAATAGCAGCTTGACACCACATTAGGGTCAGAACAAAGATGTGCTTTATTGCCATTGCCCCTAAACACTACCTTTTTGAAATATGTCAGAGAGAGTCTCTCCTCACAAGGTGTGACTGCCTGTGGTGTCACGTATCACAGATTGGGCTGTTTGGAATGGGTCCCTTCTATTCAGTCTGGGCCCTGTGGCAGGGGTGGAGCTCCTTTCACTCCCTACTGTGATGCTTATATAGTCAGATCCCTCAGCTTCTGATTAGGAAGAAAGGTATCTTTTTTGTTGTTGTTAAAGATTTTATTTATTTATTCATGAGAGACACAGAGAGAAAGGCAGAGACACAGACAGGGGAAAAAGCAGGCTCCATGCAGGGAGCCCAGTGTGGAACTCGATCCTGGCACCAAGATCATGCACTGGGCCGAAAGCAGGTGCTAAACCATTGAGCCACCCAGGCATCCCAAGTAGAAAGCTATCTTTTCTTTTTTTTTTTTTTTAAGATTTTATTTATTTATTAGAGACACAGAGAGAGAGAGAGAGAGGCAGAGGGAGAAGCAGGCTCCATGTGGGGAGCCTGACATGGGACTCGATCCCGGGTTTCCAGGATCAGACCCTGGGTTGAAGGCGGCGCTAAACCACTAAGCCACCAGGGCTGCCCAGTAGAAAGCTATCTTAAGTTTAAGATGATATGATTACATTTACAGAAGAGCAGGATTCTGTGTTTACAAGCAACTTTATTCACAATAGCCAAAAACTGGAAAAAACCTACGAACACGTAAATATCTATCAACAGGAGAATAGATAAGCAGATTGTGTAAATCATACAGTGGCATACTACTCTGCTATTAAAAATAAAAAGAACTACTGAGGGCAGCCTGGGTGGCTCAGTGGTTTAGCGCCTGCCTTCGGCCCAGGGCCTGATCCTGGAGACCTGGGATCAAGTCATCGGGCTCCCTGCATGGAGACTGCTTCTCCCTCTCCCTGTGCTTCTGCCTCTGTGTGTGTGTGTGTGTGTGTGTGTATCTTGAATAAATAAGTAAAATCTTTAAAAAAAAAAAAAACTAGTGATAGCATTATTTGCATGTATCGGATACATTGTGGATGAATCTCAAACATTGTGTGGAGGGAAAGGAACCAGATATTTGTTTCTTTCTTTTTTTAAGACTTTTACTTATTTATTTGAGAGAGGGAGACAGCAAGCGAGTGAGCACAGATGCGGGGAAGGGCAGAGGGAGTATATAAACACTAGACATGACACTTGAGTTTGTTTTTCCTTATGACAAGTACATATGATCATTACAAAGTGGATTTTGTGCATAAGATTACTCAGTTTGGGTTCCATTTTTTCCTATTTTCACTTTAGGATAGAATTATATTAATTTAGTATATGAATAAATAATAAGTGAATGAATAATGAATAATGAATAAAATTTTGCTGTGTAAAAGGATGTCCTGCTGTTGGTATGGGCCATTTTGTCCAGATAGGTTAGAATCAGGTGGTCTAGAATCTGTTCTATCTCACCTAGCTCAGAGCTTTTATACTTTAGGGAACAGTCTCAGATTGGTTCAGATAATTCCTGGTGTAATTTCCTTGTGATGAAGCGTTAGTCATGGGAATAAATGTTATTTCTCAATCAGTTGGTGTCAACAATATAGGGTAAAACAAGTGCGTAGCCATTGAACAAATCTGCAGTTGGACAGATACAGAATCCATGGTAGTTTCTACCTAACCATCTCTGGGACCCTAGAGACCCTCTGGGACTCCCTTTGATCTTTTTCCCAATTGGGAAATGTTCTTTGATAAATTTCACCAATGCTGTCTATTAAATTGGTTCATGTTAAATCAGTCTTGCCCCCAGGTGATTGGTTATTAAATTCAATATGCTTTTTCAGCTGGCAAGGTGACAATCTATGATATGCTAGGCATTATTATATGCATAAGAATCTTCTACTGAGGGCAGCCCCGGTGGTGCAGTGGTTTAGCGCTGCCTGCAGCCCAGGGTGTAATCCTTGAGACCGTGGATCGAGTCTCACGTCGGGCTCTCTGCGTGGAGCTTGCTTCTCCCTCTGCCTGTGTCTCTGCCTCTCTCTCTCTCTGTGTCTCTATGAATAAATAAATAAAATCTTTAAAAAAAAAAGAAAAAAAGAAAAGAATCTTCTACTGAATAAAAGTTGCAGTGCTAATGATACTCTTTACTTTTCCTCTGTGGTATTTTCAATACTTGGAAATGTTGTATTCTTATTCTTATTTACTTTTTATTTTCTCTCCCTTTCACACAAGAAGAATTCCATCATGCTTGGGGATATTTCATATATCTACATTCCCATGGTGCTTCCACTTGAATCCAATTAAGTGATTATTTTTAAAGAGTTTATTTATTTATTCATGAGAGACCCAGAGAGAGGGAGAGAGAGAGAGAGAGAGACATAGGTAGGGGGAGAAGCAGGCTCCATGCAAGGAGCTGGATTCAGGATTTGATTCCAGGACTGCGGGATCACACCCGGACCCAAAGGCAGACGCTTAACCGCTGAACCACCCAGGCATCTCTCAATTGTATATTTTAGACATTTCATTTTATGTACAGTGACAACTGAAATTAATTTGTCTTGATTTGATCTATTGTGTTAGGGAATAATACTCACCATTATATTGTATCGTCAACCCTTGTTTCTTCATAAAGTTAAATATACACTGATGGAAAAAGTATTCTCAGAATTCTTCATCCAGGTAAATTAGTTTATCTGAGAGAGGGAAAGATATAATTTATATTAACTCTCCCCAAAGGACCTCTTTTTCTGTTTAGAGAAACACTATAGTAGTGAGTGGTGTGTAATTGGACAAAGAACCTCCAGCCTAACAGTTAGAGGCTGTTGTGGTTGTTATTGTAAGCCGTAGGACTCTTTCCACACCTGTACAAGTGTTATTGTGAGGTCACAGGCAGGTGTGCGAGAATCCTGCCTGTCTTCTGAACAGCCCCACTTCACGGCCAGCTCACTCCATCCTCAATAGTGGTTGCTCTTTTTCTCACCACTGACTTTTGTGAAAGGAAGAAACGAAATGAGAAGGGGATAAAGGAATAGCTAACATGCCTGAGATTCCTTTCTGAGATGTTCCTTATCACTCCAGGCCAAATAGCACTTAAATGTATTGAACGAATTAAATAAACATTCTGTTTCTGAACTTCTCTGAGGTGTTCAAGGTCCTCTACGTGAAGATAATTATCATTAGGATTCTTCAATTGCTAATTTAAACATAAATTTTATTGGAAAGATCCTGAGCTATTCTCATAAAGCTTTGAAAAGGTGTTTGTTTTGGTTGATTTTTTTTTTTTAAGAGTCCGAGATTCCCAGGTTAGCTGTTATTATTGGGAAATTTATCCCCATTTGGCTTTGTTCATATTCTAACCCGATGCAATCTTCAGTGCCCCTCCCCTCACCCTTCCAGTTGGCCTCTTGGAATCAATAGTTTATTGTAATCAAATAAAGGCATAGTGTTAAACAAAATTGCTTTCACTTTCTTGCCCTACCTGACTATTCCCTGGAATGCTGTTTCCTTGTAGTCCTTAAGTAATGATGTTTGTTCACCCCACCCTCCGTTTAGAACTCTTTCTCCCATTTGCGGCTTCTGTCCATTTTCTTTCTTGCTCAAACCCCCACCTCTTCTGAAATGCATGCCATCAGACTGTTATACCTTGTGGATCTGTCATTGCTTCCTAGTTATACCTCCGCATCAGTGCCTGGCTCACTGCCTTTCTTTCCATGGTTCCTGTCATCATACCGAGTGATTGCTATATCCCCGTGGGTAATGCAACATCTGATCTCTCAGCTTTTAGACCTTCCCCCACCCCCCATCAGAAACCTACTCCCATGGTCAAGCCTTAAACTTTGGTTTGTAACTGCTCCATTTACAAACCTTTTAGAAAAACAGATCACTATTTACTTCTCTCTTTTCCTTGTGCCTGAAATATATTTTTCAACTCCCTTGGGTGCTCCTGTCCACTAACCTTTCTGCTTTTTACTGTACCTCATTCATGTCTTTGTCCCCCTCCCTATCTAGCTTGGAGTTCACATTTTATCAATATACCTTTTTCTTCTTGCCTTCAGCCTTACCCTTCTTTCCCTCTATGGTGCTTGCCCAGTAGAACCTCTGCATTGAACCAGTTTTCTATTTTTCCACCATCACATCTACCAAACAACCTGCATCTGTACCCATAGACTCTGCCTTCCTGTGATGTGGATGAAATGCCCATCCTTCCCAAAGACTAGGACCTCTGTTTGCACCTTGGAGCTTATTCCCTGTTGTCTACCTAAGGACTTAGAAGCTTATGGCTCCTCTGTTGTCTGAGTTGTCCTGCATCATCATTATTTCAATATCTTAAGGAAGAAAAAAAAAAACCCTCATTAGGTGGAAACCCATATTCTTTTCTAGCTTCATCCTATTTCTTTCTTACTCTCTGTTAAGGAAAAGCTCCTGGTTCTCAACTTCTTTACATCTCATGGCTTTCATCCCTGTCCAGATAGTATTTGTACTCCTCATTCCACTAAAACTCCTCTTGTGAAGTCATTGATATCTGGTTGCCAAATCCTTGGTAAATAATGCTCTGTCTTCATCTTTCTCAGTCACTTTGTATCATTGCCTCTTGAACACTCTCCTGAATTCTGAAATTTCTTCATTCAGCTCAGTCTGTGGCATTAAATACCATCTTTATGTTGATACCTTCCACATCTGAAGCTCTCTCCTGAGCTGCAGGGCTGTTGTATATTTAGCTACCTACTTGACCTCTGTTCTTGAATATAAAAAATGACAGAGAAAGTTTAACATGGCAGAGAAAGAACTCTTCATCTTTCTCTCCCAAACCTTTTCCTCCAGTATTCCCCAACTCTGTAAACAGCTCTATCATTTACCCAATTCCTTACACCAAAAATAGAAGAATCATCCTTGATTCTTGGCCTTTTCTCACATTCTGTGTTTCTTTGTTTTTCTTCCTATGTTTCAATTTATCAGCAAAACTCTGAACTCTTAAATTATTTTTATTTTTTATAACCTAACTACATTCTGGTATGTTATTTGTTTACTTGTTTGTCTTATTTATAGTCCACCCTGGAATATTATTTCCTCCAGGGCAATTGTATATTTTTTATATTCTCAATACCTAGACCAGGGGTTCCTACATAGGAAGTATCCAGTAAGTAGTTGACAGTTCAATGAAGTAAATAAGGAATTTTAACAATGTATTAAATGCTGTGGTAGGGATAGTACAGGGGAGGACTATAGCAGTTCTGAAATGAAGGGGAGGGAAAGGAAATAATTGATACAGTATTATCCTCAAGGAGATAATACAGCCTGGGGATGAACAGTCAAGGAAAAGTTGAGTGGAATGAGATAGAAGAGTGGAACAAGGCAGAAAGGGAGGATAGCACTGATGATTTTGTAGGTTGTGGGTCAAGAAGTTGAAGGAATTTAATCTGGAAAAATAAATAAATAAAATAGGGTCAGGTAAAATTGTTACATTAAGGGATCTTTTAAAAACAAGGCTTCTCTTAACTCATTTTTGAGGGAAGAGTTCCTGACACATTGAAGGCTCCTCAGGAATGTTTGCATGAATGAATAAAAATCCTCTTCAAATGAACAGAGAAGGGCAAGAAGAGGCTATGAGTCTCTGAAGGTCTTGTTCCAAAACAAGATTATAAATTGGTATTTATGCTTATCACCAAAATGAACATATTACATTATATGGTGGCCAAAGCATAAGAATGAAAGCATCTCTTAGGCTCTTTAATTAGAAGACTGTGGTTGACTAAAATCTTTTTACCAGAAAAGGCTAGCTGATGGATTGATCTCAGGGTATGAATTAAAATTTCAGTACTGTCGGGATGCCTGGGTGGCTCAGTGGTTGAATATCTTCGGCTCAGGGCATGATCCCAGGCTGCTCTCAGGAGCTTTAGTCCCCTGTGGGTTCTTGCTGGAGCTGAGTACTTCTAGCAGGTGCTGATAGTCCTGAGGCTGGAAGCACTGTAGGTACCTGATCAGCTTGACAGATGCTTTCTCCTGTACCGGCACACCTGCAGGCAAAAGTAGAATGAGGAGAGAACCAGACAGAGCCTTAAATGCTTTGATTCTGCTCCCTGCCCACATAGACCCCAAAGTTGTTTCCAAGGCAGAACTGAGATTCTGAATGCCATCCAACCAGTTTCTGTAACCCATCAGTGCATGCATAACCTGATTGGCCTGTACAAGTGGGGCCTACAAGGGCCACTTCAGGCAGCAGCTGGGCTGGGAAGCCAAGCATTAGCCTCTGCTCCAGCAAGGAGAAATGGTGAAGAGTTCAGGTGCCATGAAGCCAGGTCAAAGCTCGTTAGGTTGGTAATGAAGCACATGCAGAGATGCACACAGAAACAGGGCTATAGAATAGAGAAGCAGCTATAGCCATGGCGTGGGAATCACACAGAATTCTAGCCTCTTTGTGGTACGGAGCCATGATCAGTCAATGTCTTATTGTTAGAGCCTGGCAGCACGCTGGGCATATTTGCAGAAAACTCAGCTCAGTGTATGTCTGCTGAGAAAGTGAGAGCAACATTCCAGGACTTTAAGGCATCACAGGATGTGCAACCCCATCCTTCTGTGGATGAACTGTCTACAGAAAAATCTGCCCCGGAGGCCTGGGATCAGGATCCAGTCCCGCATTGGGCTCCCTGCATAGAGCCTGCCTCTCCCGCTGCCTATGTCTCTGTCTCTATCTCTGTGTCTCTCATGCATAAATAAAATAAAATAAATCTTTTAAAAAATGTCAGTTCTGTCAATATAGACTATCATTCTTGTAAGTCAGTGTGGTCTGTTTTGACTTGGTTTTGATTGGTTAACTTTGACCCCTAAAGATATTTTGAAGAGTATACATTAGGTAGGGAAAAAATTCCTTGTCAGTGTTTGTCAGATTTCAAGCGTGAGCTTTTGGATTTTTGGCCAAAGACATCAAGTTCTTGTTCAAGACAATGGCAGCATGGTGTAGCAGAATGTCTGATCTTGGAGTGAGAAGTTTAGGACTCATTCTATGCTATTTATTGGCTATGTGACCTTGCACAAATTCTTCAGCCTGTCAGGGTCTCAGTGGACTTAGCTGAGGGTTGAGTTGGACTTGTAAGGGTTGAGTACAGTCTATGAAAATGCTCACATGGTGCTCACATGCAGTGTGAAGCATTCTGTAAGTGCTAGTCCATTCCTTCATCTTACTAAGATGTTTATCATGCTCACATGCTACTCCTTCAGTTATTCCTTTCCTGGTTAACCCTACTGGAATGTCTCCCTCCTTCCCGGTGGCATTTATTGTCCTCACCACACATATGGTACGTGTCATGTTAGTTATTAACATTTATGTCCTGGCTTCTTTCCCTTTCTCTCATGCATATGTACACAAATACTGTCTATCTTTCAGAAGACAGGGACTCAAATATTTTTTTAACTACTCATGAACTTGTGGCAAGCAGTTCTATGATGTGGGTTAAAAGAATAGGTAACAAGTAATTCCTATGGACATTGTATGATTGATTATCTGTTAATTCACCTGTCATTATTAAGCCCCTACTATGTACCAAGCACCAACAAAAAGATGAGTAGAATATGAATCCTTCATTTGGGAATCTCATAGTAGTAACTACTTTAAAAAGTGGAAAAAAGCAAATATGGAGCATTTTCACTTAATTAAACTTTTGTTAAAATATAATATATAAACATACAGAAAAGTGCAAAAATTATAAACACAGTTCAGTGAATTTTCACAGAGTGAATGTAATCATATAACCAATATAGAGATCAAAAGAATGCTACTCCTCTTTCTTATCACTACTACTCTCCTCAAATTTAACAATTATCTTGATACATATGAAATATTTTAAGACAACCTGAAGTCACAGCTTTTGGAAGCAAAGGAGAGAGAACTATAAGTACCTGGATGACTGGTACCCTCTTTTCAGAAGTAGTATTAATGGGTATAGATAAGCATCCTAATGGATCATCTCTATTATTTTTTTTGAAGATTTTATTTATTTATTCATGAGAGACACAGAGAGAGAGAGAAAGAGAGAGAGAGAGGCAGGCTCCATGCATGAACCCCTATGTGGTACTTGATCCTGGGATTCCAGGATCACGCCCTGGGCCAAAGGCAGGCGCTAAACCTCTGAGCCACCTAGGGATCCCCTATTCTTTAGATATACAGTACAACTTCATGTAATACTTTTTTGGGATGAAAGAAAATGGTGTGATTAGATTTTCCAACAATGATTAACTTGGCCTCTGTTGGACATTTGGCTTCTAAGAATATCAGGAGTAAATTTGAATTTTCCCATAGCTTTGGAGCTGATTATTTCAACCTCAGTCCTAATTCTCTTCCAATTTACCTGTTTATTCATGGGATTGAATGACATTTTTAGAACTTCATTGTAGGGCAGCCCAGGTGGCTTAGGGGTTTAGCGCCGCCTTCAGCCCAGGGCTTGATCCTGGAGACCCGGGATTGAGTCCCGTGTCGGGCTCCCTGCATGGAGCCTGCTTCTCCCTCTGCCTGTGTCTGCCTCTCTCTCCTCTCTGTGTTTCTCATGAATAAATAAATAATATCTTAAAAAAAGAAAGCAGTCACCTTTAAAAAAAAAACTTCATTGTAGACATTTTCTTGGATATTTTATCAAGTTCATTTCTAGTTGGAATAGGTGAGTTTACATTCTAAAGTTAATTATTCACATTGTCCCTTGAAATTAAATTGAATGACACTTTCTTTTTTGTTTTTGCCTTGTCAGAGGTATGTCTCTTTAACAAGGAAGTTTTTCTTATAGATGGTGGAGCTGTGTATGTGTAATAATTTTCAGTGATGGTTTATCAGTGATAGAATTCTATTGTACCTTTATGTTAATCACGTCTAGTTTTGAAGGTCCTTTGGTATTGTATGCCATTTACAACATCATGGCTGTGAAATACCAAGCTAAGCTGGTGATTATTTTAAATGCTTTGTTGTTCTGTGAAGATTTGTATATTATTAAATGCTCAGCCCTCTCTTACCAGGTGGCTGATTTGTTTGTTTTGAAATTACTCATGTCACTGAAGTCATCAATTTGAGTAATATATTTGACATCATGATATATACTTGTATATGTGACTGTTCTGTATACCATCAACTTTTATCACAAGACATTAGAGTGATATCATATCATATTTCCAGTAAACTTGATTGCTTATAAGATATAATGCTAGATCTAGGTTTTTTTTTTTTAAGATTTATTTATTTGTTTTGAAGAGAGAGCATGAGCAGGGGGAGGGGAAGAGGGAGAGGAAGAGAGAGAATTCCTCAAGCAAACTCTCTGCTGAGCATGGAGCCCAACCCAGGGCTCGATCCCATGATCCTGAGATCATGACCCGAGCTGAAACCAAGAGCCAGCTACTTAACTGACTGGGCCACCCAGGCACTCCACTAGATCTAGTGTTGTTTTGTTTGTTGTTGATGTTTTTAAAGATTTTACTTATTTGAGAGAGAGAGAGATCACAAGCAGGGATGGGGATGGGTACAGAGAGAAGCTGACTCCCCACTAAGCAGGAAGCCAGATGGAAGACTCCATCCCAGGACCCTGGGATCATGACCTGAGTCAAAGGCAGACACTTAATGGACTGAGCCACCCAGGTTCCCCTAGATGTAGTTTTTTAATAAAACTAGAATAGTCCTGTGGGATAAGTTATCTATTATCTATACGTGTAAAAGAATATTATGGTTACTTTTACCTATGTGATCTTGTTGCCTTAATGTACTCATTTTAATTAATTAATTTACATATTTTATTTATTCTTGAGAGACACGGAGAGAGAGGCAGAGACAGGCAGAGGGAGAAGTAGGCTTCCTGCGGAGAGCCCAATGCGGGACTCCAGCCCAGGAACCCAGGATGCCTGTCTCTTCCTGTCCCTCCCTCTTGCTTGTGTGCTCTCTCTCAAATAAATAAAATCTTTTTTTAAAAATGTGGGATTTGGGGGCACCGGTCTAGCTAAGTTGGTAGAGCATGTGACTCTTGAGCTTGGGGTTATGAGTTTCAGCCCCATATTGGGTGTAGAGATTATTTAAAAAATAAAATCTTGGGATCCCTGAGTGGCTCAGCGGTTTAGCGCCTGCCTTTGGCCCAGGTCCGATCCTGGAGTCCCAGGATTGAGTCCCGCGTCGGGCTCCCGGCATGGAGCCTGCTTCTCCCTCCTCCTGTGTCTCTGCCTCTCTCTCTCTCTCTCATAAATAAATAAATAAATAAATAAATAAATAAATAAATAAATAAATAAACAAATCTTTAAAAAAAATAAAATAAAATATTTTGGGGCAGCCCAGGTGGCTCAGCGGTTTAGCGCCGCCTTCAGCCCAGGGCGTGATCCTGGAGACCCAGGACCCAGTCCCGCATCGAGCTACTGGCATGGAGCCTGCTTCTCCCTCTGCCTATGTCTCTGCCTCTCTCTCTCTCTCTCTGCTCCTCTCATGAATAAATGAATAAAATCTTTTAAAAATAATAATAAAAGTAAAATTTTTTTTTTTAAAAAGTGGAATTTCTTCTCTCTTTAGAAGGGGTTATTTGGGGCAGCCCCAGTGGTTCAGCAGTTCAGCACCGCCTTCAATCCAGGGCCTGACCTTGGAGACCTGGGATCGAGTCCCACGTTGGGCTCCCTGCATAGAGCCTGCTTCTCCCACTGCCTGTGTGTCTGCCTGTGTCTTTCCTTCTCTCTCTCTCGAATAAATAAATAAAATCTTAAAAAAAAAAAAGCAGTTATTTGAACACCTTGTTCTCTAGGTGACTTTTTTAAAATAGTTTTATTTTTATTTATTTATTTTTAAATATTTTATTTATTTATTTATGAGAGACCCAGAAAGAGAGGCAGAGACACGGGCAGAGGGAGGAGAAGCAGGCTCCATGCAAGGAGCCCGATGTGGGATTTGATCCTGGGACTCCGGGATCACGCCCTGAGCCAAAGGCAGACACTCAACCACTGAGCCACCCAGGCATCCCTCTAGGTGACTTAATATTCCATTATCAAGTCATTTACATTTCAGGAAAGACTGAAACCCAGAAGCCTGTGTGCATATCTATGCATAGTCTCTCCTGCTTGTGCTTATGATTGAAGCACATTTCTGGTTTTAATACATGAAGAAGTACAAGGAAGGAAGATGGGTTGCTGTTGCTTTAAATTAAGACTGTATATCACTTTATTTTTAAAAAACTTTTTGAAGATTTTATTTATTTATTTATTTATTTATTTATTTATTTATTTATTTATGAGAAACACAGAGAGAGGCAGAGAGTGAGAGAGCTTGCACAAGTGATGGGGAGAGAGGGAGAGGGACAAGCAAACACCACGCTGAGCATAGAGCCCTCCATGGGGCCAATCCTATGACCCCTAGATCATGATCTGAGCTGAAATCAAGAGTCTGATGCTTAATCAACAGAGCTATCCAGGCACCTGCTTTTTTTTTTTTTTCCCTGACACTTTTTGAGGACTTACTTAAGATAAATGGTCTTTGAAAACATAAAATGCAATATTCTGTGACACATTTACAAATTTGTCATAAGTAGCAGATACATGACTCCCTCACTTTGTCCCACTGGGTTGGGACTAAATAAAATGATAGTGCTTTTAAGTCTGCAAGGCTGTCCGCACTGGATCTATACTGACTCCCCCTTAATCCTAGTCTTTCCAAAAGCTCGGTTGGAAGATGCCAGTCAGTTAATCTCTTATTTTAAACACCATTTTAGGGGTGCCTGGGTGGCTCAGATGGTTAAGCATCTGCCTTTGACTTAGGTTATGATCCTAGGCCCTGGGATCGAGCCCCCACGTTGGGCTCCAAGCTCAGCAGGGAGTCTGCTTCTCCCTCTGCCTCTGCCTCTCCTCCCTGCTCATGCTTGCTCTCTCTCTGTCTCTCTGTCTCAAATGAGTAAATAAATATTATAAATAAATAAAATATTTTAAAAAATTAAAGATAAACACCATTTTAACTCTAACAGATACTGCTTACTCTTCAGATTTCATGCCCATTATTTTTGTTTCTCCAAATTCTAAGCACTGTGTGGAAAGGACTGTACATCATAAATCTTCTGAATCTTTGAGATGCCTGGCATAGTGCTGAGTACATACCAACTCATACTTTTTTGGATTGTTCCCATAGGCAGCAGAGAGATAATCATAATGCATGCTGTATTTAATTCTAATCCATGACACATTTTATAGTTTGACATGTTGGAAGAAGTACTAAGCTTGGAGTCAGGGCAGCACCATAGACTCTTCTGACTCTTGGTGTGGCTACTGAGTCACTCTATAACCATAGGTAAGTTATATTAACTCTATAAATTAGGATAACAATAAATAACAATACCACCTTCTTGCTTATGCACGGGGATGACGTGAGAATAAAAGAGAAGCATTAAAGGACATTCGGATTTTAAAAAATCTATAGAAATAAAATGTAGTATTTTGTTACAGGTGATTTGCATCCTTCATTCAAAATACACCTTAAGGGCAGCCCTGGTGGCGCAGCGGTTTGGCGCTGCCTGCGGCCCAGGGTGTGATCCTGGAGACCCGGGATCGAGTTCCACCTCGGGCTTCCTGGATGGAGTCTGCTTCTCCCTCTGCCTGTGACTCTGCCTCTCTCTCAATCTCTCTGAATGAATAAATAAATAAAGCTTAAAAAAAATACACCTTAATTTTATTCCTTAGCTTTTTTAAAAAAAATTAAGACTTTATTTAATATTGACAGAGCAGTGCAAGCAAGGGGAGGGATAGAGGGAGATGGAGAAGCAGACTCCTCATTGAGCAGGGAACCCCATGCGGGGCTTGATCTGTATGACCTGAGCCAAAGGCAGGTGCTTCACCAACTGAACCACTCAGGTGCCCCTCCCTTAGCTTTTTACATTTTTGTCATCAAAAACAACTTTGTTTTCCTTTTAAGAATGAGAAAATGTTCTCCACTCAAGTTAGGTAGGTCATGTGTGAATACTGAGCTCTAAAGAGAATGAATCATGGCACAGACCTAATATTTTCCTTAAGTGACTTACTTCCTGAATCAATTATCAGCATATTACTAGTTATTGTTACGACATATTAACATGACCAGAACAAAGTGACTATCTTTGAAGAAGTTAACTAGCTTCAATATGGTAATTGTCCTCATATATCTGCCCCCAAGTAAATGACTTAAAATACTGATTTATTTTAAAAGGTAAAATCATTTGATTTGTGGACATTACCAGTTATTATGCTTGGAAGAGTTAATCCATAAAATCCTAAAATATGCTAGTAAGAGGAAATGAATATCATCCTTCTTTTTTGTTTGATACATGTTAAACAATGATCAGTCATTTTTGTCTCATTTAAGATCACTAACTTGGGGCATACCATACCGGTTGGGCAAGATCTTAGACTGTGACTAACTTTTAATGAGTGGTTATAAAAACATGTGTTGCCTAATGACACTATACACAACTGCTGCTTGAATAGGCTTTTTGCATTCCAGTTGTGCATAGACCATTTGGCTCACCACTTACTTACCCTTTATTGTTTAAGTCTCAGTGCATTGAAAATCTCAGAGGAGCATGGTAGAAAGTAAATCCTTTTCTTCTAGAACATTTGCCTAGCAAAGATAATATTTTCTTTCCTAAATGAGTTTTTCTTAACTTTGGAATTTCATTTTGTGTTTTCTAAACAAATAATGTATAATACTACAAGGTTACCTTACAAATGAGCCAGCAGGTTTGGCCCTATTTGTAAAACAATATACCAGTGTTTGAATTTGAGTCCAAACAGAGTGCAGATTGAAGTGTATGCCCTGCAAAATTTTTTTTCTTTTAATATGGAGAAAACCTTGAAAGCTGTAAGGGACCACTTTCTACTTGTAACTTCAGTACAATGCCCTAAACTAAATGGCATCTTTTTATGGGATCTGCCTCTGCTGCTTCTGATTAATTGTGTGACCTCAAGCAAATCTTTTAATTCTCTGAGCTTCAGGTTTCTCATCTGCAAAATGAAGATAATTATGCCTGCCCTAGCCACAGGAATGTTCTAAGAATAGCAGCAGAAAGAATTTTTATAAAGGATTAGACATGTGGTTTATAGATTTACGATAACAGTCTATGTAAAAATTAGTTTGGTATTATTTTTTTAGTGAACACCAAAACTACCTGTTTTATAATAAACCATGTAAACAAGTAACAGTTCCCTAACTCTGCTTTTGTTCAGACACCTGAACAAAGTAGACATGTTCCTTGCATGTTAAATCACTCACAGACTTGAATAAGCAAAAGAATATTAACTAGGAACTGTAAACAACCAGTCAGAGAGTTATATGATAAGTACAATAGAAGGTCTTTTGAGAAGATAGAAACTTTAACTCCTTTAATTTTGATAGGGACATTCTGTGTTGGGAGGCAGTGTATCAGGCTTTCTCTTCCCTGTCCTTCCCCAGTACTCATTACTCTTGTTTTTTTTTTTTTTAAGAATTATTTATTTATTCATGAGAAACACAGAGAGAGAGAGAGAGAGAGAGAGAGAGAGAGAGAGAGAGAGAGAGCAGGCAGGCAGAGGGAGAAGCAGGCTCTTTGCAAGGAGCCTGATGTGGGACTCGATCCCGGGTCTCCAGGATCACACCCCGGGCTGCAGGCGGCGCTAAACTGCTGCGCCACCGGGGCTGCCCTACTCTTGTTAATTAAGACATTTCCTGGGGCTCCTGGGTGGCTCAGGTGTCTGCGTTTGGCTCAGGTCATGGTCACAGTTCTGGGATCTCTGGGATGGAGCCCAACATAGGGCTTCAGCTCCACGTAGGGCTCCCCCTGCTTGTGCTCACTCTAGCGTGCTCTCTCTCTCTCTCTCTGTGTCAAATAAATAAATAAAGCCTTTAAAAAAATTAAGACATTTCCTATATTGGAGCACCTGGTTGGCTCAGTGGGAAGAGCGTGCAACTCTTGATCTCGGGGTGGTGAGTTCAAGCCCCACGTTGGGTGTAGAAATTTTTTTTTTTAATTGGGTGTAGAAATGACTTAAAATCTTTTTGTAAAGGAAATTTCCTGTATTCAGTGATGAGAGTAACCTCAGGATGTGAACAGTGGAGGCAGAAAGGAAGATTGAGAATCACCGATCAGAAAAAAAAAGAGAGAGAGAGAGAATCACTGATCAGGAAATTGCCCAATTTCCCAGCATATCTTTAATTTTAGATTCCCTAGCTATTTGAGATTTGGCCTGCGATTTGATTCTATTACTAAGGCAGAGTTAAAACATAGGGATGATTTTTTCCCCTTTCTTCTTTTTATTGTATCTAAATGAAAAGATGGATAGTAGTGGAACCTATTGTAATTATTTCACAATATAAGTAAATCAAACCATCATGCTGTATGCCTTAAATTACAGTGTTATATGTTAACTCTTTCTTTAAAAAAAATATATTTTATTTATTTATTCATGAGAGACACAGAGAAAGAGAGAGGCAGAGACACAGGCAGAGGGAGAAGCAGGCTCCTTGCAGGGAACCTGATGTGGGACTTGATCCCGGGCCTCCAGGATCAGGCCCTGGGCTCAAGGCAGCACTAAACCGCTGAGCCACCCAGGCTGCCCATATGTCAATTATTTCTTTAAAAAACTGGAAAAAATAGGGAAGAACAATGAAGAAACAATTTCCCCCATTTTCAACATGTTTAGATTTGGCTTAAGTTCCCAGAATAGGAATAAAGGTTAGAAACTACTGCTATAAATTCTATTTTTCCTGACCATGAGGAAATAAGAGTTTCCATACAATACGACATCATTGTGAACCATGTCTGAATTAAGGGGCGTTATACATGTGAGTGAGAATCGAGTATAAGGTACATTTTGGAGTAATGTCTTTGGATATAAAATTTTGGAAAAGCTTCTTAAATACTAGCTCTTCTGCATTCTGATTTATGTCTCTAACATAGCTTTTCCTGTCAGTTCTGAGGTCATTCTGGAGACTCAGCTATTTGATACATTATTCTAGAAGATAAGTAGGCTAGGGATCCCTGGGTGGCTCAGCAGTTTAGCGCCTGCCTTTGGCTCAGGGCGCTATCCTGGAATCCTGGGATCGAATCCCACGTCGGGCTTCCGGCATGGAGCCTGCTTCTCCCTCTGCCTGTGTCTGCCTCTCTCTCTCTCTCTCTCTCTCTCTCTCTCTGTGTCTATCATAAATTAATAAGTAAAATATTTAAAAAAAGATAAGTAGGCTAGTTGTAACACTATATGTCTCAATCTTTCTTTGAGAAATGAATATTTTTTTCATTCACTTGGTTGGAAATCAGAGTGCATCTTCCCAATGACGTGATGCTCTCAATGGTGAAAGTAGGAATCAGATTGAGATTTAGTTCCTAAAAGAGAGGCAATATGGAATACTGGGGCGGAATATGGTATTTGGAGTCAGAGGTCTTTGTCTTGACTCCTGGTTGTATTATTCTGGGTATGTGCATTTGCAGGTAGATTATTAAGACTGTCTGGATTTGTTTCTGCATCTATAAAGTAGAAATAATACTATTTATCCCCCAAGGTAATTGTGAGGAAATGATATACTTAACTGTAAATACGGAGTTTTAAGCAAAAGACACTATATGTCATTTATTATCATCATCATCATTTCTCGTTGACACTATGGTGTTTTAACTATAATAATCATAACTTTCTAATCATAATAATCATATCCAAAAGCATATCACCTCCCTTGTAGTAGTACTTTCAGTAGCATAGATGAGGTAGGGAATACACTCTTCTTTCTAGAAATGTCTACTTTCTTCAGCTGCCTACGACAGTGGTTCTTAAACTTTGGCATGCTTAAAGATCATCTGGAAAGCTCATATAAAATACATAATCCCATTTTCCAGAAATTCTCAATCAGTAGTTCTTGGATTGAGTCCAGGAATCATCATTCTTAACAAGCCTCACAGGCAATACAATGTACATGGTCCTCAAACCATACCTGAGACTATTCTGGTAATTACCTTCTCCATATTTGATATTCTGGTCTATGTGACTAGCTTTCTAAGTACCATATGCTCCCTGTCTGTACATTTAGGTCTACTTTGGGAAGATGGGAGGGTTCTTTTTCCAGAAGCCCAACCTGTCTGAGCTCCTTCTTGCTCCAGAGCTGTCCCCCATCCTTCAACCACAGGGTCTGAAAGCATGATCCATGCAACAGAATCTCCTCAGTTATAAAATCACAATCTCATGAAGTGGGACCTGGAAATTTGATTTTAATTTAATTTAAATAAATTATTATTTATTAAAGTTTGTTTATTTTTAGTAATCTCTATACCCAGTGTGGGACTTGAACTCACAACCCTGAGATCTAGAGTCATATACTTTTCTGACTGAGTCAGCCAGGTCCCCCTGGAAATATGATTTTTTTTTTAAGATTTTATTTACTTATTCATGAGAATCAGAGAGAGAGAGAGAGGTGGAGACACAGGCAGAGGGAGAAGCAGGCTCCATGCAGGGAGCTGGACATGGGACTCGATCCCAGGTCTCCAGGATCACACCCTGGGCTGCAGGCAGCACTAAACCAGTGTGCCACCAGGGCTGCCTGGAAATAGGATTTTTAATATGCTTTCCCGTTGGGTCTTTTTTTTTTTTTTAAGATTTTATTTATTTATTTGAGAATGAGAGTGAGAGAGAGCAGAACAAGGGAAGGGACAGAGGAGAGGGAGAAGCAGAATCCCTGCCAAGCAGGACCTCATGACCTGGATATAGGGCTCAGTCCAGGAACTCCAGGATCATGACCTGAGCCGAAGGGCGATACTTAACCAAGTGAGCCATCCAGGTGCCCCTCCTATACCCCAGAATTTGAGAACTGATTTAAAAGTCACTCCCCCCCCAAAAAAAAATTTAAAAATAAATAAATAAATAAAACAAAATAAAAGTCACTCTTCCCTGGAGTCTTGGCTTTGCTCCAACTCTCTTATAGTCATGTTCTCTTTTACTGAATCCAGATTGTTTTTTTTTTTTTTTTTAAGATTTTATTTATTTATTTGACAGGGAGAGTGTGCACAAGTAGGCAGAGGGGCAGGCAGAGGGAGAAGGAGAAGCAGGTTCCCCACAGAGCAGGGAGCCTGCCACACAGGGCTGGATCCCAGGACACAGGATCATGACCTGAGCCAAAGGCAGACGCTTAACTGAGCCATCCAGGCGCCCCAATTCAGATCATTTCTCTGTCTTTATTACCTCCCATGCCGGTGCCCACCTCTGTATCCCCACTACCACATCCAAATTTAGTGTTTTAGTATGTAATTCTAAGTGACTCTAGCAACTTCTGTACTGATCTCCATACTTTCCTCTAGTCTTGTCTGTAATTATATTTTAGGATCCTATCCAGTCAGGTCTCCTCCCTATTGAAGAGTCAAAATTCTTTAGCTGAGCAGTTTCTCTTAAAGTTTAGCTCATTCCTCTCCTTCTCTTCATACCCTATTCAGCTGCTTGGTTTTAGTTTCCCAGAGGGCCGAATGTTCCTCATGCACCCACAAGGTCTTCCCTGTGTACTGGACTCTGTTAGGTAGAGGATGATCCCAAAACACTTCTGGTTTGTCTGTCATCACAATTTCCAGTGTCAAAACTGTTCTTTTCATTTACCTGCTTATTTGCTCAAAGGCAAGGACCTTCCCTCACTCTTTTTTTTAAAGATTTTATTTATTCATGAAAGACACACACACACACACACACACAGAGAGAGAGAGAGAGAGAGAGAGAGAGGCAGAGACACAGGCAGAGGAGAAGCTGGCTCCATGCAGGGAGCCCGACATGGGACTCTATCTCAGGTCTCCAGGATCACACCCTGGGCCGAAGGCGGTGCTAAACTGCTGAGCCACCAGGGCTGCCCTCCCTCACTCTTTTTTAAACCCTGCATCTCTAGTGTGCAGCGTGGCCTGGCTGTTGGGAGTGTTGGTGTACATCTTCTGAGTTGGATGAGGTGGGAAATACTGCAGGTGATCTAGGGTGATTGCTTGGAAAGCAGACCTGGAATATGAATGAAGAGTTAAAAATTAGCATGCAAGTACTGAGCGAAAGGAGATGCAGTGCCAGCACAGCAAGGACAGGAGGAGGCACAGTGTAGTTTCTGTGTGACCAGATTTGTTTACTTGGGAGTGCTTACTTAGATGCACAGGGAGGGAAAACAGGAGATAGGACCAGAAAGAAAAGTAGGGATCAAATTGCAGAGAGTTCTGACTATCAGTCTTTCTTTTTTTATATATATATAAGATTTTATTTATTTATTCATGAGAGACACACACAGAGAGAAACCTAGAGACACAGGCAGAGAGAGAAGCAGGTTCCATGCAGGGAGCCTGACAGGGAACTCCATCCCCCGTCTCCAGGATCACGTCCTGGGCCAAAGGCTGCGTTAAACTGCTGAGCCACTCGGGCTGCCCCTGACTATCAGTCTTAGAAGTGCCTTAAAGAGTATCAGTATCCTGGGCACCTGGGTAGCTCAGTGGTTGAGTGTCTGTCTGCCTTCTGCCTAGGTCATAATCTTGGGGTCCCAGGATTGAGTCCCGCATTGGGCACCCCACAGGGAGCCTGCTTCTCCCTCTGCCTGTGTCTCTGTCTCTCTCTGTCTCTCATGAATTAAAAAAAAAAAAAAGAGAGAGAAAAAAAGAGTGTCAGTTTCCAATCAGAGGAGAGTTAGGGAGAGATGTCCACTAAAATATAACTGTTGATGGCTTGGTCTCCCGTTCTGTCTCTCCCTCATTGATACTCCCCAGTCCATCTTCCATTTGGGATGCTACTTCAGTAATACAGATCAGAAATAAGGACCTGGGATCCCTGGGTGGCGCAGCGGTTTGGCGCCTGCCTTTGGCCCAGGGCGCGATCCTGGAGACCCGGGATCGAATCCCACATTGGGCTTCCGGTGCATGGAGCCTGCTTCTCCCTCTGCCTGTCTCTCTCTCTCTCTCTCTCTCTCTCTCTCTCTCTGTGTGTGTGTGTGTGTGTGTCTCTCATGAATGAAGGAATAAATAAATAAATAAATTATTTAAAATAAAATAAAATAGGTTTCTCTACTGCTAGAATATAATGCAATGGCATGTTTTTGCCCGTAGGGAGGTGTTACTCCACTTAGATGTCTGTTTGCATTAAGTTTGTCAGTGAAAATCTGGGTAGTTAGCTTGGCTGCTGAAATAAATCAGTAGGTAGTTTGGGTAGTTTGTAACAGGCCCTCTCTGTATAATTCCAACTGACAATGGCTCTACCCGCTTATTGAGAGAATAGTCTTCTGTTTGGGATGATCAGGACTCATTTTATATTCAGTGTTTGGATGAAAATGCAATTGTTTATTTTCACAGATGTCACTTGTTAAAGATTCCAGCAGTAACAAAAAAACTCGGAGAAGGACACAAATATTATTTCTTGACTATAAAAAGCTCATATTTTAAATATATTGAGTAAAAGGAGCAGTTTGGGTATTTCTGAATTATATTTAAACTTTCAGTTTGGTATTGATTCTTTAAGGACTTAAGATTAATACAGAGTAAATGGAAAGAAGATAGAGTAGACGTTGGGGAAGAAAGTTATTTTAGCTCATAGTAGAAATATACCTCAATTTATGCTTTAGGTATCATTTTGTTTTGGGTTTTTGAGAAAGAGAACATGAGAATGTGTGTACATGAGGGGAGGGAGGGGAAGAGGGAGGAGGAGAGATAGAATCCCAAGTGGACTCCATGCCCAGTGTGGCACCCCACTTGGGGTTATCTTATAATCCTCGGATCATGACCTGAGCAGATATCAAGAGTCAGAAGCTAAACCTACTGAGCCACCCAGGTGCTCCTGTGTTTTGTTTTGTTTTGTTTTGTTTTGTTTTTCCATTTTCTTTGTTTTTTCTGTGTTTTTTAGTGTTGGGTTTAAATTTACTTTCCTAAAATAAATAATAAATAAATAAATAAATAAATAAATAAATAAATAAATAAATAGGGCGGCCTGGGTGGCTCAGCGGTTTAGCGCCGCCTTCAGCCCAGGGCCTGATCCCAGAGACCTGGGATT